>NC_134353.1:622217190-622449580 GCF_048569485.1 Anomaloglossus baeobatrachus
CCAAAATGGCCAACTTCAAAATGACCACCATGGTCACCACCTATCTTGAAAAGTTTCCCCCCTCCCATATACTAATTATCACAAACAGGAAGTTGATGATACCAACCATTCCCATTTTATTTAGGTGTATCCATATAAATGACCCACCCTGTAGATGTAGATATATCATATAGCATATAGGGGACGAACCTATAGAGTGGGCAAATCATTAACGAATAAGTGCAGCTCAAAGAAAAAAGAATGATCAAATGCCCAATTAATGCAAAGAATATAAATTTTATTTACAAAAAACATTCAACATGATGATGAAGGCAATCTACATTGCCAAAACGCGTGTCGGGTGCTGGGCTATTGGACCTACTCAGCCTACACCACACTCTGATGCCCATCTTTTATTGTAAGTTGTTTGCCATACCTTTGTATGCTGCTATGTAGTCTTCTCTCTATTATTGGCCAATTGATAGGCTTGATTGATTGATTATCGTTTTTCTCCTGCAGTGCTATGGTTATTCTTAGTGACCCCTGGTGGAAGTTCTGAATATTACATCTAAATTTTTTTTAGCTATATATCAATATTAAACTTAGTATATGGGTCCTGGTCCCTTCTTTTCTATTATCTACTTTATGTATGCACACTCACCCAGTCCTTGTCATCATGCTGAATGTTTTTTGTCAATAAAATTTATATTCTTTTGCATTAATTGGGCATTTGATCGTTCTTTTTTTCTGTGAGCTCTTCTATTCCAATCTAAAATTGCCCAAAAAAATACATCCCATTAGGCTCAGTCATATAAGCCTTTGATTATTATGTATACATTGCAATTCTTAATATAGGAAAATGCATTTAGTAAATGTTTTAACTGCTGATGTATAATAATGGATGCCATATAGATGCCATAAGGTCGTAAAAAAAACAGACATATGGAAATCATTGCATATGGATGTCACACTGATGACAATACAGATGAAAAATCTGATATTTTTTCTAAATGAAAATTGTATATTTTTTATGCATTCGTGAGAACTTAGGAAGAGGCATTAGTTTAATTCTTGGCAAAATATAGACAGCTTAGATGTTCCACTGCATTGAAAATAAGCATAAACACTGTAGCTCCCCTGCAGCAAACAGCTTATCAAACAGACGCCCAGCAGAGCGACCCTCTATAAATCTTCCATGGCTAGTAGCAAAAAATTTTAAAACATTTTGATTCTTCAAAAGGCAGGTGCGATGCCTAGCTCTGGAAATTTGTGGTTCATATGCTCACTTTATGATGCATAGAATTATAAAAAGCAATTTATCAGTTAGTAAAAAATTGTGATCTATTTATTGTTCCATTAGGACACACCAATGTTTCGGTTCAGCAATTGGATTATTCTCAAGTTTTAAATTTCCCTGCACCAACATGTTAGCACCTGATAATTGAGCGATAAAAATGTCTTTTCCACAGTTATGTGAGCTGGAAATGCTAAAATAAAATTACTTTATGGAATACGGATTATCTGATGATGCCAAAAATGAACACAATGGAACGTATTACTTATTGCTCTTACTAGATTTTATATATTTTATAGTTTATATACTTAAAATAAAATGAAAAAATAGTTAAGAAAAAATATAAAAGTTTAAGAATTTGAAATAATCATATATTTGTGTAGTAAATCACATAAATGTTTGCATAGAAGCATATAATTAAATCAATCAATTGTATGGTTTTATGGTAAACATTTCGTTATTTTAATTAAAAAATTACATCATATAGAAAATGTAATATCTACCATACAGTTTGAATAAAACCTTTTGAGACCACTGATGAAGGGAAGATCCTGCCTTTATGTATATGTTGAATTTATTTTAATAAAGATTGTCTTTTGACTAGTCTTTAATTTTTTGGGTTAAATTGACTAAGCAAAAATAAAAAAGCCTTTATTAGACTGCGTGTATAATTACTGTAATGAAGCTCTGCTTGTGGTAGCCTAACAGCTCTTACTAGGGCTTCCACAGACAAGCGTTGCAAATCGCACTACATTTAGCAGATCCCAGGGTAATTCTGGCCTTCACACTTTAATCCTATACAGGGATCTGGACTCACACATGGCCCCCTGGCCAGTTTCCTACTCCACATTGATGAGGGGCAAATACCCCGAAACAGCTGTCTGTGGATGGATACCATGTTTTGGTATAGGCGGTTTCCTTGACTGGAGACTGCCCTTCCCGTGGTTGTTCCTTCCCGGTGAAAGACCTGGCTAGTTTCCTGCCAGCATTGAGAAACATGTGATGGTGTTTCCATGCATTCTTGTTTTGCATATTTTCCCAGGGGCCTTGTTCTAGTGTCACTGCGTTGAGAAACACGTGATGGTGTCTCCGCGGTGTTGGATGTTGATCTCCCCGAGGTCAACCATCCTTACCTATGTAGTCTTCTACTAGGCATTGCCCCACTAGCCAGTTTCCTACTCCACACTGATGAGGGGCAAATACCCCGAAACAGCTGTCTGTGGATGGATACCATGTTTTGGTATAGGCAGTTTCCTTGACTGGAGACTGCCCTTCTCGTGGTTGTTCCTGGTGAAAGACCTGGCTAGTTTTCTGCCAGCGTTGAGAAACATGTGATGGTCTCTCCGCGGCATTCTTGTTTTGCTTTTTATCTATACAGTTTTGTTTCATTACATATGATATGCTGTTAAGTCCTGTTTTCTGAATCATCAATGTCCATCAAGGACATGATGGTATGATGTCATTATAAATATAGTAATTATTGTGTAGTTTAACCTCTTCATGACCATGGACGGATATATCCGTCATGGAGCGTGTCCCGTTAAGCCCCACCCCCTGTCCCCAGGCGGCGGCGGTCGGCACACATATCAGCTGTTTTCAACAGCTGACATGTGTGCTTGCTAGCCGCGGGTGGAACTGCTTCCACCCACGGCCGTTAACCCCTTAAATCTTGCTGCCAAAGTCTGGCAGCAAGATCTAAATGCGCGCGGCCATGTTTTTTACTTACCGCCGCCCCCCACCGGAAGTCACTGCGTGATCACGTGACTATCGGTGGTTGCCATCGTAGCACAGGGTCATGTGATGACGCCTGCAGCTATGAAGTTTCACTTTCGTTTTCCCTCGGCCGCAAGCAGAGAGAAACAGAAAGTGACTGAATCTGCTGTTTACAGCTGTATAGCTGTGATCAGCAGATAGATAAGAGCGATCGGATTGCTGATCGCTATAGCCCCCTAGGGGGACTAGTAAAATAAAAAAAAACAGTAAAAAAAAAGTTTTTAAAAAAACAAAAACCTAAAAGTTCAAATCACCCCCCTTTCCCCCCATTGAAAATTAAAGGGTTAAACAATAAATAAATATACACATATTTGGTATCGCCGCGTTTAGAAATGCCCGATCTATCAAAATATAAAACCAATTAATCTGATTGGTAAACGGCGTAGTGGCAAAAAAATTCCAAACGCCAAAATTACGTTTTTTTGGTCGCCGCAAGTTTTACGCAAAATGCAATAACAGGCGATCAAAACGTATCATCTGCGCAAAAATGGTACCATTGGAAACGACAGCTTGAGATGCAAAAAATAAGCCATTACTGAGCCATAAATCCCAAAAAATAAGAACGCTACGTGTTTCGGAAAATGGCGCAAAGCGTTTGCCACTTTTATTGGACAAACTTGTGAATTTTTTTTAACCCCTTAGATACAAGTAAACCTATACATGTTTGGTGTCTGCAAACTCGCACTGACCTCAGGCATCATACCCACACATCAGTTTTACCATGTAATGAACACCGTGAATAAAACATCCCAAAAACTGTTGTGCCATCACACTTTTTTTGCAATTTTTACGCATTTGGATTTTTTTTGCTGTTTTCCAGTACACCATATGGTAAAACTTATGGTTTCATTTAAAAGTACAACTTGTTCTGCAAAAAACAAGCCCTTACACGGCAAGATTGACGGAAAAATAAAAAAGTTACGGCTCTTGGAAGAAGGGGAGCAAAAAACAAAAACGCAAAAACGGAAAGTGCCCCGGGGCTGAAGGGGTTAAATCATACTACAATAAGGGTAAAGGTTCACCAGAAATGCATTAGTTTTAACCATTCCTTTGGTTGATCGCTCAATTTTTTAATGGAATAAATAACTTGGGTTTTAATTTACCAGACAGCTGTTCTGCACTTCGCTTCTCTTTCTTTGGGGTATCAAGTGGTATACTTTATTTGTAGAACTCATTGAGTATCAGAAATGAAGGTTGAATTTCAAATGGAAGGCTACTGAATTAATATCCTTTGTTATTTCATTTGTACCCAAAAATGTAGGCCAAATCTTAACAGAAGACACCTTAAGTTTGATGTTTATAATGAATAAGCACATCTTGCTCCTGACTTCAAAGCTTGGCCCACCCGTCTGTGCCGCTCCTGTGCCAGCAGCCGGGCTGCTCGGATTTGGATCCGCAGTGGCTCGAGGGGTCTCTGGACCCGGGGGTCGTGCAGCCACTCAGTTAAAGGGGAATATTTACAGGGGGATTGAAAGTTCGTGACGCCACCCACGGTGTGTGGTAATGTAGGAGACCACCACTGCTGTTGGGGGAGCCCAGTGGTGATGGTGTAGCAGCAGATTGTTTAACCCCTCCGTGGGTAGGGGGTTTATGCCCTGGGGCCCATTGGGTGTTGGTGTTTGGGGTGCCGTTGGGTAGAGGAAAAGGGGCTTTTCAGCGTACTCCCTCAGTTCAGGAACAATAACACCGACAGCTTGTAAACCATAATTCTGAGCACCTCTGCAGCCTGGAGGGAGCATGCTGGGATCCGTGCCCTTGGTGTTGCTGTTAGCCTGTGGCCTTTTCCGTAGCACCTTCTCACTAGTTGGACCCTCAAGCTTGAAACCCGTATGGCTAACGGAGGCAGCTTGCTCTCAGGGTTCAAGCGTAAGATTTCTTTGGACTGTATTTAGGAAAGTCCTATCGCATCGGTGGCTAGTACCCCGATTTTGGAGCAGGTTGGGGATGAATCTTGAAGTCTTCACCCCCGTTGGGTAAATTACTAGGACGCGTAATGCTACTTCCCGGCCTAGGGTCCACATACCCAATCATGGCTTGGCCCCTGCCCGGTGATAGCTCAAGCCCGCCGGCCCCCCTCCTCGGCAGTCCGTGCCCCTTGACGTGATCCCTTGGGACCGGGGTTCCAGCTGCTACCAGGCCCAGACTAACGTCTGCCACCTAGTAAACTCCAGGAGCCCTGCTCCGGACCAGTGACCTCTCTCCCAGAGAGTCACTTTCCACCTCCTCCTCCTTTCACTCCTGTTTCACTTCTCAGTCACCTTCTCACTTCTCCCTACTAACCCCCCATGTGGGCGGCCCTATTCCCTTCTGCCCCCCATTGGTGTGTCTGGTGGGTTTGGTGTAAAGTGTTCCTAGGATTTTGACTGGCTAAGCTGTTAGCAACACCAAAGCACCAAGATCCGTAACCAAGGAGGAGTGGATGCTGTGCAGAAGGGCAGATTGCACAATACACTGTGACGACCTGATAGGCCAGGGCGTCACACGTCCACCTCTTATTGGCAGAAGAGATCTGTCTACACTGTGGCCTCCTCGAGTTCTCTCTGGCTTCAGACCACATAAGCTGCAACTTAGCCGCAGATGTATCAAAGGCTAAAAAAGAACGAAAGTGAGGATTATATCTAAGATTACACAAGAGTGGAGAAGTCTTAATGCACTCTTGATATGGATTAATAGCAAATTCAGCTAAAGTAAAATGGTCCACTCAGTCAAACTTATGACCAGAGATATAATACTTAAAATATTGCTTGAGTGTCTGATTGGCACATGCTATCTGATCGTTGGTCTTAGGATGGTAGACAGATGAAAATAACAATTCAATATTGATATTATTACAGAATTTTTATAATACAACAGACACACTATATGTTTCAGACTACAAAATGCACCAGAGCATAATACACGATAAAAAGGATAAGTTAAACAGATCTTATAAAAGATAACATTAAAGATAAAATCTTTTTGAAGATGAAAATGAGCTAGTTAAACAAAACAATACATGAGTACCGGAGTGCTGAGATAACATGGTAACTTGTATACAACTGTGCCCAACTGTAGCAGTGCTCATCTCACCCAATACATGCAATAACCAATAGGAACAGTGGGATCCACAGGTGAGAAAACAAAGTCGCAGCCCATTGTGTCCTATTTGGTAGGTAACTCCCTCCCCTACAAAGACAGTATCCAAGAGTGGACCTGTCACCTATAGAATATAGACCCCTATGTCCCATCTGACACATTTTATTGGTCCCAAGGAATCATCAGGGGAGCACATTTATGGGGGATTTAACATTGGGACCTGTAGTAACAGTAAACACCCTGTAAAAGGCCTGCACAATGCTGGGCAGACAAAATGAATCCTACCCAGTCTATGGTGTATTATCATCACATGGATAAAACCCTTTTTCCCATGAGCACTGATACAGTTGGGCACTCTCATATTTGTATAGAAGCAAGGGTGTAATCATCACTGTTGCAGATGTCACTACTGGGTCTGGGGGAGGAGGGGGCCCGCTGACCCTAGCACCTGCCTCAGCTGGATGTGAGTCTGAGGGTGCACATCAAGCGGTAATGCATTGCAGCACAGAGATCCATCAGGTCCCTGTGCTGCAATACAAGCTGCTGGCCAAACAATGCCCCGCAGCTGACGTCGGTGTGCACATGGCTGGGGTCACATGACAGTGACGTCATGACACGAATGGCAATGTCAGCTATCAGCCACTGTGCACTGGCTAAAAAGGATACTGTATGGCATGGGAGCAAAGGGAAGAAAGTAAAATTTTTTTTTATTTTTTTTTATGTGTTAGAGACAGAACAGGGACTGTATATACCATGAAGGATCCTAAGATGGAGACCATGAATACCAGGATGTGGTACAGGATGAAGACATATATACCAGGATGGGGAACAGATATACCAGCATGGGTGAGGATGAAGACATATATGCCAGGATGGGCCAAGGATGAGGACATATATACCAGGATGAGGGACAGATATACCAGGAGATCACATTTGTCATGACTTTAAAGGGCCTATGTGACCACATTTTGGAAACTACACCCCTCAAGGAACTTATCTGGAGCTGTTTTGGGCACTTTGAAAATGCAGGAGGTTCCCAGAATTTTAAAACGTTGAGCCATAAAAATAAGAAATTACATTTTTACCACAAAAATGTTTTTTTAACCCCATTTTTTTAATATTCACAAGGATAACTGGAAAAAATGGACCATAGAATTTTTTTTGCAATTTCTCCAGATTACACTGAGACTCCATATGTGGTCGAGAACTACTGTTTGGGCAAATGGCAGGGCTCAGAAGGGAACGTGCACCATTAGATTGTTAGAGCGCAAAATGGGCTGGAATATATAGCTCACTCCATGTTGCATTTGCAGAGCTCCTGATGTGCCAAAACACAGGTCACCTAATATGACATTACAGGAATAGTAAAAAGCTTGACAAACATCTGGACCAGCAAAACATCATTCATGACTGTGAAGCCAAGCCATCCAGTCCAGAAGCAAGCCAGGTACTTGCTCATGGCAGCACTCCCTGTAGCCATCTTTGAAAGGGGAAAAAGGAAAAACATATGCTAATACATGCAGTTTGCCAGCACATGATCATGGTGATATGAGGGTTATAAGGTATACAGATCTAAAAAAACAATGTACATAGTTATGGTGATATAAATATTAAAGAATATAATAATATAAAGACATAATTGCAGCAATGTAAGAGTTGAGAAAAATATGCATACACATATTTATTATATGTTGAAAAAAAATATATAAAAAATAAAAGCAGTCAGATGACCAAAAAGGGACACTATAAGTAGTGTGAAAAATAATGATACAATAAAAAAGGGCAACCTGTGTGAAATGAAGGAAAAATTCAGATCAGGTAGGGGGAATAAAATTTAAAGTGTCACAAAACATGATGTAAACAATAAACATATGTGATGTATAAATATATCAGTAAGAAAAAATGAAAAGAAATGAGTGATATTGAAGAAAAAAAATATGAGACTGAGAAAAAAATATGTGTAATATAAACTGTGTGCAGAATTATTAGGCAAATGAGTATTTTGATCAAATGATACTTTTTATACATGTCTTACTCCAAGCTGTATAGGCTTGAGAGCCAACTACCAATTAAGTAAATCAGGTGATGTGCATCTCTGTAACGAGGAGGAGTGTGGTGTAATAAAATCAACTACCTATATAAGGTGTGCTTAATTATTAATCAACTTCCTTTCCTTTGGCACAATGGGTCAGAAGAGAGATTTGACGGGCTCTGAAAAGTCCAAAATTGTGAGATGTCTTGCAGAGGGATGCAGCAGTCTTGATATTGCCAAACTTTTGAAGCGTGATCACCGAACAATCAAGTGTTTCATGGCAAATAGCCAACAGGGTCGCAAGAAGCCATTTGCCACCAGTTTGGCCATATTTCAGAGCTAAGTACAAGGTGTGCCATACTCAGGAACATGGCCAAGGTAAGGAAGGCTGAAAAACAACCACTTTTGAACAAGAAACATAAGATAAAATATCAAGACTGGGCCAAGAAATATCTTAAGACTGATTTTTCAGGTTTTATGGACTGATGAAATGGGAGTGACTCTTGATAGTCCAGATGGATGGGCCAGAGGCTGGATCAGTAAAAAGCAGGGAGCTCCACTCTGACTCAGATGCCAGTAAGGTGGAGGTGGGGTACTGGTATGGGCTGGTATCATCAAAGATGAACTTGTGGGACCTTTTCGAGTTGAGGATAGAGTGAAGCTCAACTCCCAGATCTACTGCCTGTTTCTAGAAGACAACTTCTTCAAGCAATGGTACAGGAAAAAGTCAGTATCGTTCAAGAAAAACATGATTTTCATGCAGGACAATGCTCCATCACATGCATCCAACTACTCCACAGTGTGGCTGGCCAGTAAAGGTCTAAAAGATGAAAAAATAATGAGATGGCCCCCTTGTTCACCTGATCTGAACCCCATAGAGAACCTGTGGTCCCTCATAAAATGTGAGATCTACAGGGAGGGAAAACAGTACACCTCTCGGAACAGTGTCTGGGAGGCTGTGGTGGCTGCTGCATGCAATGTTGATCGTAAACAGATCAAGCAACTGACAGAATCTATGGATGGTAGGCTGTTGAGTGTAATCATAAAGAAAGGGGGCTATATTGGTCACTAATTTTTTTGGGTTTTGTTTTTGCATGTCAGAAATGTTTATTTCTAAATTTTGTGCAGTTATGTTGGTTTACCTTGTGAAAATGAACAAGTGAGATGGGAATATATTTGGTTTTTTTTAAGTTGCCTAATAATTCTGTACAGTAATAGTTACTTGCACAAACCGATATCCTCCTAAGATCGCCAAATCTAAAAAACCACTCCAACTTCCAAAAATATTAAGCTTTGATATTTATGAGTCTTTTGGATTGATTGAGAACATAGTTGTTGATCAATAATTAAAAAATTCCTCAAAAATACAACTTACCTAATAATTCTGCACATGGTGTATAGAGAGAATTCAAAATATGTGTAAATGTAAAAAAAAAATTTTTTTTTTTCTTCTTTTATTTCTTGTTTTCTTCTCCTCACTCGTTTTTTATAGCTTTCTATTCCGATTTTTGTGAGGCAGAATGAACAAAAATAAACAATTCAGGAATTGTTTTTTGGTTTTATGCCATTCACCGTATAGTAAAATTGATGACATAGCTTTATTCTTCGGGTCAGTATGGTTACAGTCATACCATATTTATGTTTTGCCACTTTTACACACTAAAAACAATTTTATAATAAAAATAATTGGTTTTGCATCACTTTATTCTGAAAGCTGTAGTTTATAATTTCTTTGTTACGGAACAAGATGATGTTTCCTGCAATTTGACTTTTTGATCTCATTTCATTCCATTTTTTTCGGAGATATGATGAAAAAGCATAATTTTATGCCACTTTTTTATATTTCTTTTACGGTGTTCACTGGTTCATTGGTATAATATTTATTTTTTCATATTTTTGTTCTTTATTTTGTGATTTTTTTTTTTCCCAGGGTTGTTTTTAAACTTTTTTTACTTAGGGTACCGTCTCCCTAAACGACGTACCAGCGATTCTGACCACGATGTGACCTGGTCAGGATTGCTGGTGCGTCGCTACATGGTCGCTGGCGAGCTGTCAATCAAGCAGATCTCACCAGCGACCAATGAACAGCCACCAGCCAGCAGCGACTCGTGGAAACGATGCTGCGCTTGGTAACCAAGGTAAATATCTGGTAACTAAGCAAAATGCTTTGCTTGGTTCCCCGATATTTACCCTGGTTACCAGCGCACACCGCTTAGCGCTGGCTCCCTGCACTCGTAGCCAGGGTACACATCGGGCTACTAAGCAAAGTGCTTTGTTTAGTTACCCGATGTGTACTTTGGCTACGTGTGCAGGGAGCCAGCACTGGCAGCCTGAGAGCGGCATACGCTAGTAACCAAAGCAAATATCGGGTAACCAAGCAAAGCGCTTCGCTTAGTTACCCGATGTGTACCTTGGTTACCAGCGTCCGCAGCTTCCAAATGCCGGCTCCCTGCTCCCTGCACATTCAGATTGTTGCTCTCTCGCTGTCAAAAACAGCAATGTGTGCTTCACAGCGGGAGAGCAACAAGCAAAAATTGAATCAGAGCAGTGTGTAATGATCAGTGATTTCACAGCAAGGGCCAGGTCGCTGCTTAGTGTCACACACAGCGAGATCGCTGATGAGGTCACTGGTGTGTCACAAAACCTGTGACTCAGCAGCGATCTCGCTAGCGATCTCGCTATGTGAGAAGTACCCCTTAGTCCCAAATTGGGACATCATTAGTGATGAGTATTTAAGTGGCCATTTTAGTCAACATCAAACTCTTTGACGAGTTTAAAGATATGACAAGGGAATTAACAAGGCCAGGTATCCATCCACAGACAGCTGTTTCGGGGTGTTACCCCTCATCAGTGTGGAGTAGGATTCTGGCTACGTGGGAGCAATGCTTAGTAGACCAGCAAGACAAAACAATCACTGATCTCGGGGAGACCAGCCAAAGAAAACACTGCCGGCAGCCAACAAAGGTGCTCAACACAGTGAAATCCTAGGTGCATTGCCCCCTGGGAAGTATGTATACCATGGATAACGGATCACGTATCACTGATTGCACATGGACAACCCATGTGTGCCGTGAATCACGGAACATGGAGAGACATGTGTGTGTTTTACATGTCAGTGAAGAACGTCTGTGTTTTTCACTGAAGTGTGACATGGGCCTTAGATGGTATATAGCCCCTGCCAACCTTGCTCATTATATATCTAAATATTCGCCGATATGCTGGAAGGGATGCCAACAAACTGGTTTCTGGCTCACGTTTGGTGGACCTGCCCTAAAGTTGCAACGTTCTGGGTGCTGCTATTTGCCTAATTCTTGAACTGACAGGTCGCATTCTGATACCTTCCCCAGGTCTAGCAGTGTTAAATCTTGGAGTAGACTCTCTCACTAAAATTTAGGGGACTTATAGTTCATATCATATTAGCTGCTAGACTGTGTCTAAGCACATTGTGGAAGTCAGATCAGATTCCACCACATTCCAAACTTTACAACCAAATTACCTCTAGCTTCCAGCATGAATACTGTTTAGCGTTATCAGCCAATGCCAAATCTCCGGCGCTTCAAATGTGGCACCATTGGCTGATTTCAGTACATACCGCACCCATCTCTCATCTTTTATAATTTTCTTAATGTATTAGTACTTTCTGTAAATGTATAATTTTATAAGGCCGTTCCCCCCCCCCTTTTTTTTTGTATGACTCACGGGTTTACCAAGAGTCATTCCTGTGTTGTTGTATGTTGTTTATGTTGCTATTGTAAAAAAAGAAAAAAAAAGAAAAAACATAATAATATGCTTTATATCTGCCACAATAATGCTATTCAGACATATTAGTATAGTGTATATAACAGTATAGCAGTGAAAAATTCAAAGATTCAATGTTCACATACACTTTAGCGTGTTCAGACTATTTTTATTACCTAGTGCTAAGTAGTGTTATTTTTCCTTGGTAGTGTTATGTTTACTTCATTTTGCCAGGAGATGCTTGTCAATTTTATTTGCAATAAATATTTAAAGATAAATTACTGCTTATTGCCTCTATCTTAGCCAAAATCTCCTTCTCTCTATCCAAATCTTTTAAAATTACCTGCTACTTGCTCCTCAAATATGTAGGTCTAAACATAGGAGAAGCAAGTCTATTAGTGTAGGATCACATCTTTCAACAAAAAGGTGAGATCAATAACACAAATTTACAGTTTATCATCTTTGTCTAACAGTGATTTGAGCCATACTCCTCAAAATAGTGAATTTTATGCAAAGTGAAAAAATCATCCTTATTTTTGTCTGTTATCTTTTTTGCCATTCTTAAGGTAAAAAAGTTGCACATTTTGTAAAATGGGGCAAAGATTGCACCAAAATATCTGGCATACATAAAACCACTCCAGCGGTCAAGGGCGAACAAGAGAACATTTGCAACAAAATGTGCAACTTTTCTAAAAGTTGCAAATATTGAATCAGGTGAAAAATCTTGAAAATCTAAACTAAACGAAAGAAAAATAAAAAAAAGACGAGCGCTTAAACTAGACTTCAAAAAGGCAGATAATTATGAATTATGCAATACCATCAAGGATGGGTCAGATTGGCTCCAAATGTAGTCTGCAGTAGCACAATGACATCAAACATACAAACAATGACATTAACATCTATGTTCAGTGTAAAGAAGCACAAGGAGTCCGGGAAGTGATGATATGACCCCCACGGATCTCAACATCAAGCCTGCCTGGGATTACATGAAAAGACATAAGGACTTGTGCAAGTATACTTCCACAAAAGATCTGAGGTTAGTTCTCCAAGATGTTTGGAACAATCTACCTGCCATGTTTCTTCATAAATTCTGTGCAAGTGTATCCAGAAGTATCAATGTTTTAATGCTGCTTTCAAGGTAAAGATGAATCACACCACATTTTTGTCTGATTTATATATTTCCTTTATTCTCTCACTTTGAAATGTATTCATTAAAATATCGTTATTGTTTAACAGCATTTTTCCCCATCTATTTATGTTGATATTATTACTGTTTACTATTTTTGTAATTTTACTAAATTGTAAGAAATAAAAAACAGTTGACTTTTGACTGTTCTAGTCAGTATGCAGGACTGCAAAATGCAAGGTATAGGACCAAAAGAATTTTGAAGCAACGACATATCATTTTGTTTTTTACTTTTATTTTCAGTTTGAGTCTTTAAAAATCATTTTTTGTGTAGGGACACAGTGCTAGTTTATGCATTTGATATTAAGCTTTCCAAGCAACACTGTGTAGGTTGACCATTCTTTCCCGTTATATAAAAGGACTTGCAAAGCTTTTGTCCCTTCAAGGTTAGTAATTATGGTAGTCTGAATGTGGGCAACAGACTGAAGGTTATATATTACCAATAGAATAGTCGGTTTAGATGACAATGTATATATATATTTGAGAAATGTTATATTGACTGTCTCCATTGTTAGCCATTTAGCCATTTATATGATTAATAATATGGTAGAAAAAATGGAACAGAACTTTTGGATTACTGCCTACTTTACTGCTCTGACATTGAGGGCACAGACTTAGGCGGGCTTTGCACACTACGACATCGCAAGTGCGATGTCGGTGGGGTCAAATTGAAAGTGACGCACATCCGGCATCGCATGTGACATCGCAATGTGTAAAGCCTAGATGATACGATTAACGAGCGCAAAAGCGTCGTAATGTTATCATCGGTGCAGCGTCGGCGTAATGCAGAATTACGCTGACGCGATGGTCTGATGTTGTTCCTCGCTCCTGCGGCAGCACACATCGCTGTGTGTGAAGCCGCAGGAGCGAGGAACATCTCCTACCGGCGTCACCGAGGCTTCCGTAGGATATGCGGAAGGAAGGAGGTGGGCGGGATGTTTACATCCCGCTCATCTCCGCCCCTCCGCTCCTATTGGCCGCCTGCCGTGTGACATCGCAGTGACGCCGCACGACCCGCCCCCTTAATAAGGAGGCGGGTCGCCGGCCAGAGCGACGGTCGCAGGGCACATGAGTGCATGTGAAGCCGGCGTAGCGATAATTTTCGCTACGCCAGCTTTCACAAGATATTGTACCTGCGACGGGGGGGCGGGGACTATCGCGTGCGACATCGCAGCATCGGCTTGCGATGTCGCAACGTGCAAAGCCCGCCTTAGGGTCCAAAGATTTACACCCTCTACTTCTATAAATACTAGTACTTATTAAAATGAATGCGTATCCATGTATGCACAATAATTACTGCAAAAAAATACAATAACAGACAATAGATCATACAATTAAAGTGACATTTTATTTTTGATCAGACTAACCAACGTGGACATATATTTATTTATTCTTTTTTTATTATTATTATTTTTTTTTTATTTTTTTTTTAAATCTTGCTTGTATTGGGATTTTGATTTTTAGATACAGTGGAAACCAGAAGTTTACATGCACTAAAAAGACACATGCATTTTTTTCTCACTATTTGACATGCAATCAGAATATACCTTTCCTGTTTTAGGTCAATTAGGATTACCAAAATTATTTATATTTGCCAAATGCCAGAATAATGGCCGACAGAATGTTTTAAGGCATTGTTATTACTTTCTGCAAAGTCAAAAGTTTACGTACACTCAGAGTACTATACGTTTAAATAATATGGGACATCCCATATGATGATGTCTTGTCTTTAGAAGCTTCTGATCTGAGATAATTAGAGACACACATGTGGATGTTTTTTAATACACATTTGGAACACACTGCCTCTTTGTGTGGCATCATGTGAAAGTCAAAAGAAATCAGCCAAGGTCTCAGGAAGAGAATTGTGGACTTGCACAAGACTGGTTTATCCTTGCGTGCAATTTCCAATCACCTGAAGGTGCCTCGTTCATCTGTACAAACAATTACACACAAGTATAAAAATATGGGTATGTCCAGCCATCATACAGCTCAGGAAGGAGACTGTGTACCAGAGATGAACGTGCTTGGGTCAGACATGTGCATATCAACCCAAGAACAATAGTAAAAAACCTTGTGAAGATGCTAGCGGATGCTAAGAAGATTGTGTCATTATCCACAGTAAAAAGAATACTGTGTCAACATGAGCTGTAAGGCCACTCTGCCAAGAAGAAGCCATTACTCCAAAAGAAACATAAAAAAGCCAGATTATTGTTTGCAAACGCATACAAGAGCAAAGACCTTAATTTTTGGAGATATGTCCCGCTGTCTGCCAAAATTAAAATTGAACTGTTTGGCCATAATTACCATCGTTATATTTGGAGGAAAAAGGGAGAAGCTTTGACGCCTAAGAATACCATCCCAACTGTGAAACACAGTGGTGCAGCATCATGTTGTGGGGTTGTTTTGCTGCAGGAGGGACTGGTGCACTTCACAAAATAGATGGCAGCATGAGGAAAGAAGATTATGTTGCAATACTAAAGCAACATCTCAAGACATCAGCCAGGAACCTAAAGCTTGGGTGGAAATGGGTCTTCTAAATAGACAGCGATAAAAGCATACTGCCAAACTGGTTACAAAGTGGCTTAAGTATAACAAAGTCACTGTTTTGGAGTGGCCATCACAAAGTCCTGATCTCAATCTTATTGAAAATTTATGGACAAAGCTGAAATGCTCACCAAAGGACATAACCAAATAGATTCACAGAAAAAAAACTCACCAGAAATAAAGCCACCAGCCAAAACAATAGTCAAATAATGGCAAAAATCACATGCAAGATGCATACGGCCCCCCATGGTAAAGGCTGGAATTTCACTGGTCTAGAATGCCTATAAAACAACCACCCACAGCCTAATATGTCAGGAGGAAGGGAGGGGTGCTGGCATAAAACTGCACACTAATAGGATCTAATATAGGGCGTCAGTCACACAGATATGTGCAATGCACAGTGTCCAGGCAAAGCCTATTGATCACACCCTTCTATTAGATCAGGCGGGCTGCCCAGCACCTAAAAGGTGCACTGGCACAATAGGCAGACATCCCAGGGGACCGGCTGCATCCTGCGGAATTGTGTGATAATAAAATGATAAAAATTATGATAATAAATGTGAGGTATTGGTCATATTTTGGCTAGAATATATAAGCTCGTAACCCATACGTGAAGGGTCCCCACACTTCTGAGACCCTAACTACATCAAAAAAACTCACCAAAGGACATAATCAAAATAGGTTCACAGAAAAAACTCACCAGAAATAAAGCCACCAGCCAAAAAAATGGTCAAATAATGGCAAAAGCACATGCAAGATGCATACGGCCCCCATGATAAAGGTTGGAAATGAAATTCACAGGTGCAGAATGCCTATAAAACAACCACCCACAACCTAATATGTCAGGAGGGGGGGTTGCTGGCAAAAAACTGCACACTAATAGGATCTAATATAGGGCGTCCATGCAATGCACAGTGTCCAGGCAAAGCCTATTGATCACGCCCTTCTATTAGACCAGGTGGGCTGCCCAGAACCTTTTAGGTGTCTCCCTCGTGGTTGTCTCACTGCTTCCAGGTATGCTCATTAACTCTCATGCATATGCACTGCTTCTGCCCTCTGTTTGTGTCGACGGTCAGATTGGCGGTGTGCCAGCATGTGTGATTGTTTGTGGAGTGTAAAAATAACTGAATATTAGGAAAAAGTGGCATAGGGTTATTTGATACCAAGTTTGGTACCCAATCAAGATAAAGCAGACAGCTAGGGGCTGGTATTCTCAGGCTACAGAGGCCCATTGTTATTGGGTTCTCCCCAGCCTAAAATTAGCAGCCTGCAGCGGCAGCTGGGATTAAACCATTCTCTACCGCCACCGGCGGCCCTGTGATGCGATCACGGGTGCCATGGTGTTGCTATGGTACTGCAGGGTCAGCTAATGAGCCCTGATGCTACCATGACTGATCAGCAGAAATGCAGAGGCAATCGGACTGCGGAGTGATAAATTCCCCTAAGGGGACTAGTAAAATCAATAAAAAAAAGTTCAAAAAGTAAAAAAAATGAATAAATTAAAAAAACGTAAAAATTCAAATCACCCTCCTTTTGCCCCATTGAAAATAAAACAATAAAAACAAAAAAATACACATATTTGGTATTGTCGCATTCAGAGATGCCCAATATATAAAAATATAAAATCAATTAATCTGATTGGTACACGGCATGGCGAAAAAAAAGATTTCAAACTATGACCCAAATTATGTATTTTGGTCACCGCAACATTGTATTAAAATGCAATGGAAAAGTCTCATCTAGGCATATTTGCTAATATTTAGTTTAATTAAAAACATCAGCTCAAGATGCAAAAAATAAGCCACACTGAGCCCCAGATACCAAAAAATAAGAATGTTACTGGTCTCAAAATATGGCAACAAAAGCGCAATTTTTTTTTTGGACAAACTTCTGAATTTTATTTAACCCATTATAATAGTAAAAGTATACATGTTTGGTATCTAAGAATGTTTACTGATGTGTGGCATCATATTGATACATCAATTTTAACATAAAGTGAACAGGGGGAATAAAAGACCCCCCCCAAAAACAATCGTGCAATTGCATTTTATTTTTTTTTTTGCAATTTCACCACACTTGGATTTTTTCTTCCATTTTCCAGTGCACTATTTGGTAAAACTAATGGTTTCATCCCAAAGTACAGCTCATCCTGCAAAAAACAAGCTCTCATATGGCAATATTGACAGAAAAATAAAAAAGTTATACTCTTGAAAGAAGGGGGGGTAACAAAAACGAGAAAGGAAAAATCGACTTGGGGTTGTTGGGGTTAATACTAATACTTTATTGAAATACCCTTTTAATTTATTACAGCATTCTGTCTTTTTATTAGAGATGAGCCACCCCCCTGGAGTTCGAGTTCGGTTCGTCGAACGGTGCCCGGTTCGACGAGCCGTTCGACGAACCTCTCAAACCCCATTGAAAACAATGGGAGGCAATTACAAACACATAATAAATGCACACATACAGGTAATAAACATTGCCCTAACACTTACCGGTCCCCGCGATCCGTCCTGCACTCTGTCTCATGTCACTATTCCTTACGATGATCGCTGCGTCCTCCCGGTAGCCAGCACTGACAGGACCTTCCGTGACGTCAAAATAGCATGTGACCAGTCACGTGTCTGTTATCTCATTGGCTACAGACTGGTCACATGACTATGACGCGTCATGTAGGACCTGTCAGTGCATCGCTTCAGTACGCGGTGATCGTTTGTGCATCCCCGTGTATTGGTGACATGCTCTGGCACACGATCGGGTTCCCGGTCTGCTTCCCCGTTCCGTTATAAACCGGCTGCCACAGCCGGTCAATAACGGAGATCCCCATTGCTATAGCAACGCGCCTGTCAGTGGTGATGTCACCGCAGCTCCTTCTCACTCACGGAGTAAAAACACTGCACGGGGAACAGCGTCTTCCCCATGCAGCGCTGCTGATGTAGCAGAGCTGCATGTGTTGAAGGAGAAAGAAGACAGAAGAGCCGGATCGTGGAGGGATAAGAGGGAGTAATGAACATGGAGTCTCTAATGTGTCTGTGTATTTATTTCTATTAAAGTATTTTTTCTCTGTTTGGTGTCTTTTTTTAACCCTTTATTAAAGAGTCTTAATGGCCGGGTCAAACTTGCCTGACATTAAGAATCTCTGGCTTAATACTAGCTAGTAAAACAAAGCCAGTATTAACCCAATTATTACCCAGCAAGCCACTGTCACCAGGGCTGTTGGATACAGCGACAGATGATGGCGCTTTTATGAAAGCGCCATTTTCTGGGGCGGCTGCAGATTGCAATTCGCAGCAGAGGTGCCCAGAAACCTCGGGCTAACCTGTGCTGCGGATTCCAATCCCCAGCTGCCGAGTTGTACCTGGCTGGACACAAAAATATGGTGAAGCCCACGTCATTTGTTTTTTAATTATTTCATGAAATTCATGAAATAATTAAAAAAAAACGGGCTTCACTATATTTTTAGTTCCCAGCCGGGTCTAAATAGGCAGCTTGGGGTTGGGGGCAGCCGTACCTGCCAGCTGTACCTGGCTAGCATACAAAAATATGGCGAAGCACACGTCATTTTTTTGGTGAGCAAAAAACTCCTGCATACAGTCCTGGATGGAGTATGCTGAGCCTTGTAATTCTGCAGCTGCTGTCTGCTCTCCTGTATACACTAGTGAATGGAGCATGCTGAGCCTTGCCATTCTGCAGGTGCTGTCTGCTCTCCTGCATACAGACAGACAGCAGCTGCAGAACTACAAGGCTCAGCATACTCCATCCAAGACTGTATGCAGGACTTTTTGCGCTCCAAAAAAATTATTTGGGCTTCGCCATATTTTTGTTTGCTAGCCAGGTACAGCAGGCACCTATGAGCTGCCCCCAACCCCCAGCTGCCTATTTGTACTCGGCTGGGAACCAAAAATATAGGAAAGCCCTTTTTTTATTATTTCATGAATTTCATTAAATAATTAGAAAACAAATGACGTGGACTTCGTCATATTTTTGTATGCTAGCCAGGTACAGCAGGCACCTACGAGCTGCCCACAACCCCCAGCTGCCTATTTGTACCCGGCTGGGAACCAAAAATATAGGGAAGCCCTTTTTTTATTATTTCATGAATTTCATGAAAAAATTAAAAAAACAAATGACGTGGGCTTTGCCATATTTTTGTGTCCAGCCAGGTACAACTAGGCAGCTGGGGATTGGAATCCACAGCACAGGTTGGCCTGAGCTTTCTAGGCCCCTCTGCTGTGAATTGCAGTCCGCAGCCGCCCCAGAAAATGGCGCTTTCATAGAAGCGCCATCTTCTGGCGCTGTATCCAACTCTTCCAGCTGCCCTGGTGACGGGTGGCTCGCTGGGTAATAATGGGGTTGGGGCTAGCTGTATATTATCAACTGGCCCTAAGCCCGAAATTCATGGTGTCACTCCAATATTAGACATGGCCACCATGAATTACTAGTACCGATAAAAAAAAACACAACACACAGAAAAATATTTTTATTATAAATAAAACACAACACAATTAGTGACTCCATCTTTATTGAAATAAAGAACCCCCCTCCGCAGTAATCCTGGGTCAAGGGTCCTGCGCCGTTCAATCCGGATCCAATATCATCTGATTGGTTTGCTGGAAGGCAAAGCGATCAGATGATGTGTCAGGTTCAAGGGCCTGAATCACATGACACAGCAGCTGATTGTATAAACGGCTTTCATACAATAAGCTGATGCAACAGTGGAAAAAAAAAACTACACACTTCCATGCAGATTCCTGTCCGACGGACAAAAAAAAAAGGAGAGAAAAGGAGAGAAAGAAAGAAAGAGAGAGAGAAAGAAAGAAAAAAAGAGAAAGAAAGAGAAAGAGAGAAAGAAAGAGAAAGAGAGAAAGAAAGGAAAAGAGAGAAAGAAAGAGAAAGAAAGAAAGAAAGAAAGAAAGAAAGAAAGAAAGAAAGAAAGAAAGAAAGAAAGAAAGAAAGAAAGAAAGAAAGGAGAAAGAAAGAGAGATAAAGAAAAGACAACCAGAGAGACAGACAAACATAGATGGGGAAAGACACATACCTTGATAGATGATGTCCGGCTACTCCCCTCTGTGCATAATAGAAATACTAATATTGCATAATTAATTATAAATAACGAATAATCATTAATTAATTTAAAATTAAAAAAAATAATAAAAAAAAAACCTTCACCGGGGTTAGAACTCACGACCTTATCCTTTATAGGCAATCTTGCTATTCACTGGGCTATTGCCTGTATTTAAAAACATAGGCAGATTTTGTAGTCTTGAAGCTTGCAGTGCTGACTGAAGTCTCTGCTGACATCATTGCTATGTCACGAGGACCTGATACAGCATGATGGTGTTCAACGGTGCTGCTACATCTTGAGGGAGCAGAGATGATAGTGTCGTGTGGATTACATTGGACCTGGAGGGGTATTGAAGGATTTTAATAAAATGGTGAAACTGTGTTTTTTTGTCTTTTATTCCAAATAAAGGATTTTTCGCGTTGTGTTTATTTACTTTCACTTTATAAATAGATAATAATTATAATTTAAAATTATAAATAAATTAAAAAAAAAAAAAAAAAAGTAAATTCTTTACCAGGACCAGAACTCCTGACCTTGTGCTTCTTAGGCGGGCACTTTATCCACTAGTCTCTAGTTGCAGACTGAAGTCTCTGCTGACCGCATGAGTCACTTCATTGCTACGCTGCCACTACATCTTGAGGGAGCAGAGATGACAGTGTCGTCTGGATTACGTCGGACCTGGAGGGGTATTTTATATTAATAAAGGGGTGAACCAGGGTTGTTTTTTGTCTTTTGTTCCAAATAAAGGATTTTTCGCGGTGTGTGTTTCTTTACTTTAACTTTCAGTTTAATCATGAAAGGTGACTCGGGGAGACGCCTGGCATGATTAAACTCATTATTACCCCAATTGCCACCGCACCAGGGCAATTCAGGATGAGCTGGGTAGGGACATGTCAATTGTTTTTGCCATTTGAGTTTTGAACTGCAAAGCTGAGTTTTTTCCCAAAGTTCTGCCACAAAAAGGCTGCAGTTTGAACTGCATAGTGCGGTTTAAAAAAACAAATTCCCATAGACTTTGCTTGAAAAGCAGAACACATCCATTTTGGCATTAAACGCTGCAGTTGAAAAAGCAGGTAAAAAGCAAAGTGTGTTCTTACCCTAAGAATGTATAGGAAAAACCTACTGGCAGATTCTGTTTAATTACCCATGAATATAAGGCCCTGTGCACACTGGAAAACGGAATTTTCTTAAGAAAATTCCACAGGGTCTGAAAGATTACCGCACTCGCGGTAAAAAAAATGCAGCAAACCGCACCCGAAAACCGCATGCGGTTTGCTGCTGTTTTACCGCGGTATTGTTCGCGGTATTGCCGCGGTTTTGCCGCGTGCGGGTTGGTACATGTGCTTTAATGCATTCAATGCAATAAAGCACATTGAAAAAAAAAAAAAAAGTCATTTCCTCCTGAGATAGCAGACAGATAAATAGATAAATAGACAGATAGAAGAATAGATAGAGGGACAGATAGAGGGATAGATAGATCGAGTCCCTGTGAGCACACGCTGCATTGCTCCCGAGCGGTAATGAGTTGTTCACATTACCGGCCGTGGGAAATGACCTGTGGTTACCTCTGCTGTCTCACTGTGAGGCTGCATTCAGCAGTGTGTCAGTCGCGGCTGGATGCAAGCATCGGAGGACGTGGATTACGCCGGAGCTGTGTGTTTTGGGGGGGTTAATAAAGGGGTGAACCAGGGGCTTTTTTGTGTTTTATTTAAAATAAAGGTTTTTTTGGTGTGTGTTTTTTCACTTTACTTATGGGTTGATCATGTCAGCTGTCTCATTGACGCTGCCATGATCAAGCCTGGACTTAGTGGCGGCTATCCGCAGCCATTAACTCCTTATATTACCTTGATTGACACCGCATCACGGCAACAGGAAGAGTCGGGGACACTCCGGGACTGCCGCATAATGGCAGCTGCGGGCTGATATTCGGGAGGGGGGGGCGAGGGCCAGGGTTAATGTGTGGGGGGGGGAACATTAACCCTGGCCCTTGCCCCCCCAGCCTAAGAATACCGGGCCGCCGCTGTGTGTTTACCTTGGCTGGAAGGTAAAAATACGGCGGAGCCCGCGTTTTTTTTTTTCTCTATATGTCCGTTTGCTTTCTATGTGTATTCTATATGTCTGTGTCTGTGTGTGAGTGTGATGTGTGTGTGTTCTATGTCTGTGTCTTGGATATGTGTGTGTGTTTATTCTCTGCTTCGCTTCTTCTTCCCGTCATAATGACATCACTTCCTTGCAAACCGCAGGGCAGTGATGAACATTACCGCAGGTAAACCGCAAAATACCGGAGGGAATAACGCAGGAAAACGCAGTGAACCGCACAGAATGAGCTGCTTGCGTTATTCCCTGCGGGATTTCACGATTACATGGCAGTCAATGGAGTGAAATGCCACAGCGACGTGCGGACAAGAAGTGACATGCAATTGTTTTTGCTGCGGGAATCCCGCAGGAAAGCATGCAGCTGTCAAAATCCGCATAGTGCGCACAGCATTTTTTTCCCATAGGTTTTGCTGGTGAATGACTGCAGAGATGTTATGAACATAACATGCAGCGAAACATGCAGCAAAACCACAGGAAATCCGCCGCAAAAACCGGTAAGTGCGCACAGGGCCTAAAGGTAAAAATTGAATTAAATACAAAACACATCAGGTGGAAAACGGTGACATCTCAGGAAAAGTTCTTCATTAATACCTAGCATTGTTAGCAAGACACTACTGCTCACATTATCATGAAGGAATATAGAAAAATAATGAAGCTAGCATTAAAACATTTAAAAAGTGTTATCTGAATGTCATTATAGCAGAATAAACAACGCTGCACAATTTCTGTGCTACTGAAAAGATAATATGCTGAAGGGTGTTAAATAAATTCTGGGGTTTTTTCTCTTAAGAATCCTTGAGATATTGTCAAAAGAGAAAAAAAAATCTCCATTTAACCTACAAAGGCTTTTCACTTCTAATTAATAATAGCATTTAAAGAAGATTGTGAAATACAATCCATTATTTAAAGTAAAACCTGGTTTTAGTCAGATGAGTGCAGTTTGACTATATCATTGGAAAAGTTATTTCTGGTTTGGAGACATTGGAGATGTTTAACCTGTTTCAGACAGCTTTCACTTTTACACCCAGACATTTTTCAAATCTAACATGTTTTAATATACAGCAGCGACCCAACGTTTTGCATTTTTTTTAAAGTGTAATTACTTCTGTCTGGTTGTTGTGCTGCCATTTTCCTGGTGATGAATTGCAAGTGCATAAAGCTGCAAGACCTTAATTTCAACCAAAATGCTTATGAATAGAGATGAGCGAGCCTCTAGAGGCTCGAGTTCGGTTCGTCGAACGGAGGCCGTGTTCAAGTTTGGTTTGGCGAGCCGTACGACGAACCTCTCGAATCTCATTGAAAACAATGGGAGGCAATCACAAACACATAAAAACACATTATAAATGTACACATACAGTTAATAAACATTGCCATAACACTTACAGGTCCCCGCGACGCGTCCTGCACTCTGTCTCCCACCGCTTTTCCTTCCGATAATCGCTGCGTCCTCCCGGTAACCAGCACTGATGATAGGACCTATCGTGACGTCAAAATAGCATGTGACCAGTCCAGTGTCTATTATCTCATTGGCTACAGACTGGTCACATGGCTATGACGTCATGCTAGGTCCTATCAGTGCATTTCTCCGATACGCGGTGCTCGTTTGAGCATGTCAGTGTACCGGCGAAATGCTCTGGTACATGGTCGACTCCCCGTTCCTGCATGTGGACGCTCTTTACAGAGTCAGCCACATGCAGGGACTAGTTGTCACAGCCGGTAAATAGCGGCATTGGGAATCACGTGATCGGAGCACCGTTGCTATGGTAACCCGTCTGTCAGCAGTGACGTCACCGCTGACAGCACGCAGTGGCAACGGGAATCACATGATCGGAGCACCGTTGCTATGGTAACCCATCTGTCAGCGGTGACGTCACCGCTTACAGCCAGCAGCCTCTGATCACTCACGGAGTGAAAAGCCTGCACGGGAAGCAGCAGCGTCTTTCTCCCATGCAGTGCTGCTGATGTATGAGATCCAGAGCACTTTGGAAGAGGCTTTCTTCAAGGATATACAGTCTTATGAAAAAGTTTGGGCACCCCTATTAATGTTAACCTTTTTTCTTCATAACAATTTGGGTTTTTGCAACAGCTATTTCAGTTACATATATCTAATAACTGATGGACTGAGTAATATTTCTGGATTGAAATGAGGTTTATTGTACTAACAGAAAATGTGCAATCCCATTTAAACAAAATTTTACCGGTGCAAAAGTATGGCCACCCTTATCAAATGGGAGAACACAGGTACAGTTCTTGTTAAGCCCAGAAATGGCAGGCCAAGGCAGAGAAAGAAGAATGGTGAGAACAGTCAAGGACAATCCACAGACCACCTCCAAAGACCTGCAACATCATCTTGCTGCAGATAGTGTCAATGTGCATCGGTCAACAATACAGCGCACTTTGCACAAGGAGAAGCTGTATGGAAGAGTGATGCGAAAGAAGCCATTTCTGCAAGCACGCCACAAACAGAGTCACCTGAGGTATGCAAAAGCACATTTGGACAAGCCAGTTACATTTTGGAAGAAGGTTCTGTGGACTGATGAAATAAAGATTGAGTTGTTTGGTCATACAAAAAGGCGTTATGCATGGAGGCAAAAAAACACGGCATTCCAAGAAAAGCACTTGCTACCCACAGTAAAATTTGGTGGAGGTTCCATCATGCTTTGGGGCTGTGTGGCCAATCCTGGCACCGGGAATCTTGTTAAAGTTGAGGGTCGCATGGATTCAACTCAGTATCAGCAGATTCTTGACAATAATGTGCAAGAATCAGTGACGAAGTTGAAGTTACGCAGGGGATGGTTATTTCAGAAAGACAATGATCCACAACACCACTCCAAATCTACTCAGGCATTCATACAGAGGAACAATTACAATGTTCTGGAATAGCCATCCCAGTCCCCAGACCTGAATATCATTGAACATCTGTGGGATGATATGAAGCATGCTGCCCATGCTCGGCAACCATCAACCTTCACTGAACTGGAATTGTTTTGTAAACAGGAATGGTCAAATATACCTTCATCCAGGATCCAGGAACTCATTAAAAGCTACAGGAAGCGACTAGAGGCTGTTATTTTTGCAAAAGGAGGATCTACAAAATATTAATGTCCCTTTTATGTTGAGGTGCCCATACTTTTGCAACGGTCAAATTTTCTTTAAATGCGGATTGCACATTTTCTGTTGGTACAATAAACCTCATATCAATCCAGAAATATTACTCAGTCCATCAGTTATTAGATATATGAAACTGAAATAGCTGTTGCAAAAACCCAAATTGTTATAAAGAAAAAAGGTTAACATTAATAGGGGTGCCCAAACATTTTCATATGACTGTATGTATACATATATATATATATATATATATATATATATATGTATATATATATATATATATATATATATAGAGAGAGAGAGAGAGAGAGAGAGAGAGAGAGAGAGAGAGAGAGAGATACACATACATATATATATATATATTATACAGCTCTGGCAAAAATTAAGAAACCACTGCAAAGTTTTCAGTTTTTCTGATTTTTCTCCTTATTTTTCTCATTTTTATTCTTAACTTTTCCTCTTTTCAGGTTACTCAAAGAGACAATAACAGACACCTATTCTCTCTGCCGGGTCTGTGATTGCTTGACATCACGGTACCTTAAAAATAAATAATTCATTAAAAAAAATGATGTAGCGCTCCACGATATTTTTGGTTCTCAGTCCAGATAAAGCGGATGGCTACGAGCTGCCACCCCCATCTGTCTGGAGCTACATTGGCTGGCAATCAAAATACAGGGAAGCCCATTTATTTATTTTTTTTTAAATTATTTAAAAAAAAAAAAAAGTGTGTGGGCTCCCGCCGTATTTTGATCGCCAGTCTGGTAAAACCAAGCAGCTGGAGGCTAGGATTCTCCGCAGTTCACAGCCGTCCCTGGAAATGGTGCATTGTTTCTCAGCGCCATTTACAGGGGCTTTACCCGACTCGTCCAGCAACCCTAATGCAGTTGCACGCTGGGTAATAAAGGGGTTAATACCAGCTTTGTATTCTCAGATGGTACTAAGCCCGAAATTCATGGTGTCACGCCAAATTACATATGGCTACCATGAATTTCTAGTAAACAGTAAAAAAAAAAAAAACACAACACAGAGAAAATTTTTTTTATTAGAAATAAAACAAAAATAATCATTTAGAGACTACATCTTTATTATAAAAAATTATTTTGTCCGATTTAATTCATAGGGACAGCAATGTCAACTCTGCTTCATCATTGTACACAGTCTATAGAAAGTGAGAAGCGGAGAAGAGCATGGTCAGCTCTGCTACAACGCTCTGTACAGAGCGAGAAGCAGCCTGACAGTGAAGACCTTCAATGACATAATTTTCATGTGACCAGTCTGTAAGCCAATGTCTATACAACATTTACACCAGACTGGTCACATGGCTATGACATCATTGAAGGTCCTGTAAGTCAGTGCTGTTTACCAGCGGCACAGAGATGAACGGACTCGGAAGCAGAAGCGGCGGGAGACAGAGTCTGCAGGATGCATTGTAGGACCTGTAAGTATAATCACAATGTTTATTATTAATTATATTCTTTATTTTACAGAACCCGCACTCCATCACATAACTGTAAAGTTTGAGATCACCCCACAAAGCCTGACACTCTCTGGACGGGAGTGCCTCAGCTACATGGAAATATATGCAGCTGACCCACTGCTGTCGGGAGATTGTGCGCCGTGATGCGATGCAACACTCCACAATGATAATCAGTTACGTTACGGAAGGTCCTTTAACCCAAGGGTACAGCAATGTTTGGACTCAGAAGCAGAAGCACCGGAAGACAGAGTCTGCAGGATGCGTCGCGGGACCTGTAAGTATAATGACAATGTTCTTTAATAATGTGCTTTTTTTTTTCTACAGCCCCTGGACCCTATCTGGACCCAATCTGTAACATGAGCTTCCCAGGAAAGCTCTTGATTGGGATCTATGTGATCGGTACAATCCCCGATATTTACAGTTCGGGATCGCCTATCACTAGATGTGTGTTAAAAAAGAAGACGAGGATGAGAAGTGTAATATAGAGAGAAATACGCTAAACAGGATAGTTTTAGCTGTTAAACTACCCATACTGTGTCTAGGATGAGCATGGGACTCCCCGATTCTCTGAGTTCCCTGCAGAGCATGGTAAAAAAATTGCATATCTAGGTCAGTGCTAAAAGCAGCTATATGGATGGATTGAAAGTCAGCATAGTGATGCAGATATGGTTTTATGAGAACTATAATGTGTTTAAGAGGGAAAAAAAAAAGAAAACAAAATCTATAAATATAGCGAATGACAAGCAGATAGTATAGTAATAGATATATATATATATATATATATATATATATATATATATATATATATAGATATAGATAGATAGATAGGTAGATAGATATAGATATAGCATAGTAATAGAATAAAAACATGAATAACATATATGTAATTTTTATTTTAACCAAAAAACAGGGGGATTGCATATATATAACCAATAAAGGGGGTAGATTAATCTAAAAACTTGTGATGACTGAAAAATTAAATTTATAATTAAAAAACTCAAAGAGATAAAATATATATCAAAGTATAAAGATGCAAAAATATTGTACTTCCATTAAGGTCTCAAAAAATAGCTTAAAAATTGTCTTGAAAGAAAATACAGAACAGGTGAGTAAGTGAGTACATCCCTGACACTTTGACACAATATAAAGTAGTCAGAGTACAGTTTGTATAACAGTGTATATGTGGTGTGCTTTCTAAATAACTCAACACACAGCCAATAATGCCTAGACAACAAAAGTGAGTACACCCCTAAGTGAAAATGGCCAAATTGTTTCCAAAGCGTCAACATGTGGCAACCATTATTTTCAAAAACTGCCTTAACTCTCTAGAGCATGGAGTTCACTAGAATCTCACAGGTTGACACTGGAATCCTCTTTCACTCCTCCAAGATGACATTCACTTTTGCTGTGTATATTCTACATAAAGGTGGCCTAGGCTATTAGAAGATCACCAACTCCCTGAAACTGAGCTGTAGTATAGCGGCCAAGACCATACAGCAATTTAGCAACACATGATCCACTCAGAACAGGCCTCTCCATGATCAACCAAATAAGTTGAGTGCACATTCTCAGCATCATATAATAATGTTGTCTTTTCAAATTAAATACAAAAGTATAGAGCAGCACTATAAAAAGCTAAAATACATATATTGAATATGGGAATATTTTGTACTGCATTACTACTATTGGAACTATGTTTAAAAAATGATACAGCTTATAAGTTAGCCAATCAATGCAAGCATGATAGCCAACGGCAAAACATATCTCTTTGCTGGGACCCTACAGTGGGTACAGAAAGTATTCAGACCTCTAAATTTTTCACTCTTTGTTTCATTGCAGCCATTTGGTAAATTCAAAAAAGTTCATTTTTTTCTCATAAATGTACACTCTGCATTTTTGCAAATTTATTAAACAAGAAAAACTGAAATATCACATGATCATAAGTATTCAGACCCTTTGCTCAGTATTTAGTAGAAGCACCCTTTTGAGCTAGTACAGCCATGAGTCTTCTTGAGAATGATGCAAAACGTTCTTCACATCTGGATTTGGGGATACTCTGCCATTCTTCCTTGCAGATCCTCTCCAGTTCCGTCACGTTGGAAGGTGAAAGTTGGTGGACAGCCATTTGCAGGTCTCTCCAGAGATGCTCAATTGTGTTTTGGTCAGGGCTCTGGCCGGGGCAGTCAAGAATGGTCACAGAGTTGTTCTGAAGCCACTCCTTTGTTATTTTAGCTGTGTGTTTAGGGTCATTGTCTTGTTGGAAGGTGAACCCTCGGCCAAGTTTGAGATCCAGAGCACTCTGGAAGAGGCTTTCTTCAAGGATATACAGTCTTATGAAAAAGTTTGGGCACCCCTATTAATGTTAACCTTTTTTCTTCATAACAATTTGGGTATTTGCAACAGCTATTTCAGTTACATATATCTAATAACTGATGGACTGAGTAATATTTCTAGATTGAAATGAGGTGTATTGTACTAACAGAAAATGTGCAATCCGCATTTAAACAAAATTTGACCGGTGCAAAAGTTTGGGCACCTCAACATAAAAGTGACATTAATATTTTGTAGATCCTCTTTTTGCAAAAATAACAGCCTCTAGTCGCTTCCTGTAGCTTTTAATGAGTTCCTGGATCCTGGATGAAGGTATATTTGACCATTACTGTTTACAAAACAATTCCAGTTCAGTTAAGTTTGATGGTCGATATTCAGGTCTGTAGACTAGGATGGCCATTCCAGAACATTGTAATTGTTCCTCTGCATGAATGCCTCAGTAGATTTGGAGCAGTGTTTTGGATCATTGACTTGCTGAAATAACCATCCCCTGCGTAACTTCAACTTCGTCACTGATTCTTGCACACTATTGTCAAGAATCTGCTGATACTGAGTTGAATCCATGCGACCCTCAACTTTAACAAGATTCCCGGTGCCAGCATTGGCCACACAGCCCCAAAGCATGATGGAACGTCCACCACATTTTACTGTGGGTAGCAAGTGCTTTTCTTGGAATGCCGTGTTTTTTTGCCTCCATGCATAACGCCTTTTTGTATAACCAAACAACTCAATCTTTGTTTCATCAGTCCACAGGACCTTCTTCCAAAATGTAACTGGCTTGTCCAAATGTGCTTTTGCATACCTCAGGCGACTCTGTTTGTGGCGTGCTTGCAGAAATGGCTTATTTCGCATCACTCTCCCATACAGCTTCTCCTTGTGCAAAGTGCGCTGTATTGTTGACCGATACACATTGACACCATCTGCATCAAAATGAAGCTGCAGGTCTTTGGAGGTGGTCTGTGCATTGTCCTTGACTGTTCTCACCATTAGTCTTAAGTGGCCACCTTAAATACCTTTTCTCATGATTGGATACACCTGCCTATGAAGTTCAAAGCTCAATGAGGTTACAAAACCAATTTAGTGCTTTAGTAAGTCAGTAAAAAGTAGTTAGGAGTGTTCAAATCAAGAAATTGATAAGGGTGCCCATACTTTTGCACCAGTCAAATTTTGTTTAAATGCGGATTGCACATTTTCTGATAGTACAATAAACCTCATTTCAATCCAGAAATATTACTCAGTCCATCAGTTATTAGATATATGAAACTGAAATAGCTGTTGCAAAAACCCAAATTCTTATAAAGAAAAAAGGTTAACATTAATAGGGGTGCCCAAACTTTTTCATATGACTGTATCTGTACTTGGTTGCATTCATCTTTCCTTCAATTGCAAGAAGTTGTCCTGTCCCTCCAGCTGAAAAACACCTCCATAGCATGATGCTGCCACCACCATGTTTCACTGTTGGGACTGTATTGGTCAGGTCATGAGCAGTGCCTGATTTTCTCCACACACACAGCTTAGAATTATCACGAAAAACTTCTATCTTTGTCTCATCAGACCAGATTACCTTATTTCTCATAGTCTAGGAGTCGTTCATGTGTTTTTTGTTTTTTTTTTTAAAACTCTATGCGGGCTTTCATATGTTTTGCACTGAGGTGAGGCTTCCATTGGGCCACTCGGCTATAGAGGCCCGACTGGTGGAGAGCTGCAGTGATGGTTGATTTTGTGGAACTTTCTCCCATCTCCCTACTGCATCTCTGGAGCTCAGCCGCAGTGATCTTGGGGTTTGTCTTTATCTTTCTCACCAAGGCTCTTCTCCCACGACTGCTCAGTTTGGCTGGCCGGTCAGGTCTAGGAAGAGTTCTTGTGGTCCAAAACTTCTTCCATTCAAGGATTATGGAGGCCACTGTGCTCTTAGGAACCTTGAATACTGTAGAAATTCTTTTGTAACCTTGACCAGATCTATGCCTTGCCACAGTTCTGTCTCTGAGCTCATTGGGCAGTTCCTTTGACCTCATGAGTCTTATTTGGTCTGACATGCACTGTGAACTGTGAGGTCTTATATAGACAGGTGTGTGCCATTCAAAATCAAATCCTATCAGTTTAATTAAACAGATGGACTCCAATGATGGACCAGAACCATCTCAAGGAGGATCACAAGGAAATGGACAGCATGTGACTTAAATATGAGTGTCTGAGCAAAGGGTCTGAATACTTATGACCATGTGATATTTCAGTTTTTCTTGTTTAATAAATGTGCAAAAATTTCTACGTTTCTATTTTTTTATTTTTTCTGTCAAGATGGGGTGCAGTGTACATTAATGAGAAAAAAAATTAACTTTTTAATTTTACCAAATGGCTGCAATGAAACAAAGAGTGAAAAATGTAAAGGGTTCTGAATACTTTCCGTACCCACTGTATAACAAAAACACTTAGTTTAAATTTTTATAATGGTGTAATAAGTTAAATATTAAATAAGGATGGCATGTACAAGTCAGATTTCCCATCTCATCAAAGTTCAGAACCAATAGGCTGACTGAGGGAATTAGAGTGTAAAGAAAAAACAAGGCACACAATGCTGATTGTTTCAGGAAGCAATAAGAAAAAAAATATTTGGCTGCTTCTACTACTATATTAATAAAGCTCTGCAAGTGCTGTAAATTAGAGACTGCTTCAGATCTGTAGTCTGCAATCCAATTTCAAAGGATATTTTTGTATAGCAGAGCAAATTATGAAATGGAAATTCACTTTACATTTTGACGTCAATAAAATATTTTATTCAACTTAAAAGCAATTAGACCAAATATAATTCATACATCCGCATCAGAGTATGCGGCATATTTTTATTCAACTATTTTTATTCTTCTGAAATATATGCTGCTTCCTTTATTCAGCAAAGTTCTTTAATTCTAACAGCTAATGATCTGGAAATGTTGATGGCACAAGATCTTTTAACAAACAGAGTAAAAGTATATAAAATCAGATATCATTTACAGGTTTAAAGATGGAAATCTGCTAAGAGTCAGGCCTCATCCACACATCTGTGTTGCATGTATCTGTTATATTTGTGTTTTCACAGATAGAACACGTGCGCGTTACAGTCTATGGGGTTATTTAATATTTGTGGGGAGTTTTGAAGACTATGTGTCCATGCAGAAAAAATATTTCAAATATAACAGAGGAAACTAAAAATACAAGTCTATAGGTTGGGAGAAGGCGACCGGATACATTATTAATGGCCGTTATGTATCACATAAGTGGTGTGATCCTCAGGGGTTCTGGTACTGTGAAGATCAGAGGTGGATGGAGAGATGGGTGGGTCTGGCCACCTACATACCCCACCCATGGGTGTGTTTGACATGTGTCTGACAGGTCACATGACAGATTTAATGGAGTCTGTTGTTTGACACATGGTGTGTAGACTGCAGCCAGTATGGAGATTGCTGGGCTGTGAGAGAAGCAGCCTCTGGGAGAGACTTAGGAGTTTGCTAAACTCTGGATATAGAAGTATGAAGCCTCTCTGAAGGGACCCATTGGGAGAAGAGAGTGTTTGCCTTGCCTGTCTGGGGTCAGTGTATGTAGGGCTGTGATGCCCTGGAAAGAAATCTTTTGAAGAAGGTAACAGTCTTGAAAGCCGTGTCTGAATATAGGCCGGCATCAGTGAGATAATAATGTTAAACGGACTGTAATGCCTGTATGTTCCTTTAAGCCGGAAGAGGATCATGCTATGTTTGAGGAGCAGTTTATGAGCTGTTATAATAAACTGCTGGACTTTTCTTCAATGGTTTGTGCCCCTGTGTTACCTCGCATCGTGAGTAATACCCTCATATTGCAGTGTGTGAACTGTGTGCAACCTCACAGGCTCCAAGAAAATCACCCATATCACATAGATGGCATCCGTGTGTAATTGTTGTGCTGTCCATGATTTATGATGCAAAGGATAAGAGAAGCTGTAAAATGTAGTCACTGTTTATCCATACATGAAAAACATTGATGGCAAAAACTAGTGACCAGTGCTGAAACTTGGATCCAAAACACTGATGACACATATTATTATTATTATTATATGTAGGTGTTTAAACACAAATTTCTGAATCAGGACTCACATGGTGGTAACTACATATCCGCTACAAAAGAAATCCATGGGAGACATGCATCTAAACACACATATACTTTAAATTAGAGATGGTGGATAAGGTAAAATTTCAAATTTCCTGAATTTGCAGATTTTTCTGGGAAATTCAATTGAAGTTATCTTCTGAAAATTTGATGTCCCTTATTATGCTCTTGAAGTTCTCCAGACATGAGAGCATAATAAGTGTAAGATGTAAAAAATACATATATTCATCCTCCTCTTCAGCCACTCACACTGCTTCCTGCCCACTTTCCAGTCCATGGCCCCTCCATTGTTTTGCATCTACAGCCCAGGCTGCAGCTTCCCATTATGTGCAGCGCCCTCCAGGCCATATGTTTGTACTCTTTGTTCACTTCCAACCTCGATTAGGCCCTGAAACATGTGCAATGAACTCCAGGGCCTGCTCTCAGCTGCAATTCCTAGCCAAGTATAAACGTGGGGCCAAAGAAGTGTGATGGAGGCATAGAGGATCTGACAAATGGCAGGCCACAACAGTGGCAGCTGCAGAGGTGAGTGGCAAGAAAAAAGTTAAAAGGTTAGGGGAAAAAAACACACCTCATCACTGACTTCCTGGCCACCTCCGCTGCTCTCTGCCCATTGTCCGGTCCTCCACACCTTCATCATATTGTATCTCCAGCACATTGTTCACTCTAAGCCAAGGCTTCCGGCCATAAGTAACACCCTGCCTAGTGCCCACAGAAGGAATTGATACCACAGGGCCCACCCTACTGCTACTCTAAATAGACATTTTACATGTTTATGCTCCAGCCTCATGCACATGACACACAATACAGTGTGTAAAACAGCATTTGCTTCTTAATAAATTTAGCACATTTTTCAGCTTTCATGCGCCACCATAATTAATGTCCAGATTAGGTTGTACAGTCATCAACATTGGACAAGGCAAAAGAGACTCAAAACTGCCAGGGAAAAGGACTAAGTTCCCAGCCATCAAGAAATTCCAGGACTGTCCATAAAAACAAGGAACTTTTTCCCCTTTACGTAAAAAAATTAAAGTGTCTGTGATTTTTGTTTTTTTAATCACAAGCTCTAGGTGTCTTGTATATATGTTATCTGTGATATTTATGCTGATTCAACTATAAGATCTGTGCCACTTTGGGTATTCCCCTTGTACCCTGGTTAGTCTTGACAGATTGTTCCCTGTGTGCATATTTGCTTTGTATTAGGGAGAACTTTGGGATGTCTGGACTGCCTTTTTTGTGTTATGTTTTAAAGATTTTTAAACTTTTTCACTAAATAAAAATTGTTTTTCAATATATGCGGACATGTTTCTGATATATTGAGTATTTACGTGGTTCCAGTGCCTGTTTAGATACAAAATTTCCTTTGTGCTTTTCTATATATGCCCTTTGTGTGATGCACGGAACCGTTTATTATCCTTCTACTATTATATTGCCGTAGTACAGACCCATTTTCTTTGGTTTTTCAAAGAGACCATTTGTGAAATCACCAGCTTTCAAAATATATTTGCGACCATCAGGTGTGTTTAGCTGAGACAGTGTTGGTACACAGTTCCATACAGTACAGAGCCCTATTTCACAATTTTTCTAAGCTAGAACCACTCAACTAAGTAAAACGAAATGACAGTATATCAGTGATTTTATACATTAAAGTCAGGGAACCCAGAAAATTGGTAGAACCTTGAAGGTATAAGTCTGATAATGGGGCTATGTATAAATATATATGCCTTTATGGAAATGGACTAATTATTTAAGGGTTAAAATGTCCTATATATTGCATTAGTGGTATGATTGTTCAGGTAAACGTGAGCGCATAGGATTGTGCTGGATAGGCTTTGAATAAAGCTCCCCTGCGCATGAGTTTCGAGTATCTCCTGACGTTTTGCATTCAAGCGACATATATTTAAGTAAAGCGCTTTGTGAATAACACCAATAGTAATACTGCGCACCAACGTGCATGCGCAGTAAGCTGTGTTAAGTTATACTTGGAAAGGGGTTTTTTTGGCGGGTGCACTGGGTACTTCCTGATGCATGGAATCCAGGAAGAACGCCACACACCGGTATCATTAATTTCTTTGATTTTTTGCTTATAAATATATATGTTTGCACCCGTTTTACATACCCTCTCTTCCCCTGATGAAGCTCGAATAAAGCGACACATGTAGAGCTGGGAGTTATACCAACCATCATGTGCAGGCTGTGCTTTGTCCGAAACAGCTAATAATACATGGTATTTTGCTTTCGTAGGTCCTCTCCTCCCGGGTATATCTTCAGGTAGAGTTATTATACTCACTGAGGATTGAATGTTTATTTATTCTTTGGAGTGCCGGATTATCTAATATTTTTGTGGAGGTCTTACCTAATTGCTATGCCATGTGCATTACTAACTGATATAAACTCCCCATTATATACAAGTTTTGGGCAATATGGCCCTTAGAGCATATATGGGTATTGGTTATTGAGACAATGGAATATCTGGATAAATGACTCTTTGATTATTATTGTGATATTGTACAATCGTTACACATTGTGCTTTGTTTAACCTTGTATGGATTTATTCAGTATGCCATATATTTTGCGGTTTATACACATGATGGTTGGTTTTGTGGTTCTTAATGTTTTTAATGGTGTTTAATCAATACATTTTGTATTTTTATGTATCTTTTTGGGAGTGAGTGCTTATTGGCCCATATCTTTTCTCCTTTATAGCTTAGTTTCCTATGGGCTGGCACCCTCAAAGTTATTTGGGACTAACAATACTGCTGTGCATTTCAATTCTCTTGGTCTAGGGTACAGTGAAAAAATAATGAACACATAAAGAAAGGGAGGTGCAAAAAGCCATAGAAAGTCATGACACCAGCTGAAACCTATCAGTAGTTAGAAAGCAATCCTGCCACTTATGGTCTATAAAAAGGTGTCTCATTACCAAGGTGCCCCACAAGATTCACCTTATGATGGTTAAAACCAGTGAGTTTTCTCAAGACCTTTGCAACTTTATTATTGCAAAATATACTATTGGCATTGTTTACAGATGAATTTCTAAACTACTGAAGGGTCGAGTGAGCACTGTTGGAGCATTATTCCGAAAGTGCTAAGAAAATACCGTATTTTTCGCTTTATAAGATGCACCCTCAAATTTGGTGAAGGAAAAGAGAAGAAAAAATGTTTTAATGTTAAATGGGGTCCGTCATATAATGCCAGTGTCCCTCTAACAAATCATATAGGGTATATGTCCCTCATAGCCCCACCATCCTAAAATTAGCCCCCTTAATCTGGATATGGCCCCCTTATATTGAATATAGCCCCCTTGTGCTGGCACACGTCCCCCAGTGATGGCACATGTCCCCCATTGCTGGCACATATCTCCTATTGCTGGCACATGTCTCCTATTGATGGCACACATCTCCTATTGATGGCACACGTCTCCTATTGATGGCACACGTCCCCTATTTATGGCACACATCCCCCTATGCTGGAACACGTCCCCTATTGCTGGCACACATCCCCTACAACTGGCACAGGTCTCCTATAGATGGCACATGTCTCCTACATCTGGCACAGGTGTCCTATGGATGGCACACGTCCCCCAGTGTTGCCCATGGCCCCCTATGGATGGCACACATCCCCCAGTGCTGCCCATGGCCCCCTATGGATGGCACACATCCCCCAGTGCTGCCCATGGCCCCCTATGGATGGCACACATCCCCCAGTGCTGCCCATGGCCCCCTATGGATGGCACACATCCCCCAGTGCTGCCCATGGCCCCCTATGGATGGCACACATCCCCCAGTGCTGCCCATGGCCCCCTATGGATGGCACACATCCCCCAGTGCTGCCCATGGCCCCCTATGGATGGCACACATCCCCCAGTGCTGCTCATGACCCCCTATGGATGGCACACATCCCCGAGTGCAGCCCATGGCCCCCTATGGATGGAACACGTCCCCCTGTGCTGCCCATGGCCCCCTATGGATGGCACACATCCCCCAGTGCTGCCCATGGCCCCCTATGGATGGCACACATCCCCCAGTGCTGCCCATGGCCCCCTATGGATGGCACACGTCACCCTGTGCTGCCCATGGCCCCCTATGGATGGTACACGTCACCCTGTGCTGCCCATGGCCCCCTATGAATGGCACACATCCCCCTGTGTTTGATATGGCCCCCATGCTGCTGCCCATAGTAAAATAAAAAACTCTTTACTTATCTTCTCCAGTGCTGTAATCCCGGTGTCACCCTCCGTGCTGCTGAGCTCCTGCACTTCCAGATTCTCAGTGTCGGTCATGTGGTCAGCACAGCACAGCACAGTCACAGAGTGACATCATCTCTGCATGCCTGATCACAGCGGCAGCAGGGAGACTGGGGAGACACCAGAGATCAGTGCTGGAGGAGGTAAGTAAAAAGTTTCTTATTTTACTATGGGCAGCAGCCCATATCTAACACAGGGAGGGGGGGGCATGTGCCATCAAAGGGGGGGCGCAGGCACATATAATATGCGCCGCTCCCCCAGCCCATCACCGCGGTGTGATTTCAGCACCACTGTGATGGACAGCGGCAGTGCATATTATATGAGCAGGAGATCTCCCGCTGCATCCTGCAGCCTTCGCCAACCTACCCCCGCCTCCTGCACTTTTCCAGAGCTGCCCCCACCTCCCCTGGGCCCTGCAGTATATAATCCATATATTCGGATTATAAAATGCACCCCCTACTTTCCCCCAAAATTTAGGGGAACAAAAGTGCATCTTAGAAAGCAAAAAATACGGTAATTTAATCATAAACTGACCATGGCCAGGTGCTCCTTGCAAGATTTCAGACAGAGGAGTGAAATGAATTTACAAGATGTCCAAGAGCTATATACTAGGATGATGAAGGTGTGACGAGGGTGGACAATTTTGCAAAGCAATAATCCCAAACACACAGCCAAAGAAACTCTCAGTAGGTTTCAGGGAAAGAAATAAAGCTACTATAATGGCCCAGCCAATCACTTGACCTAAATCAATAGAAAATTTATGAAAGAACTAAAACTCAGAGTTCATAAAAGGAGCCTACGGAACCTTCAGGATGTGAGGAGTCTGTGTGGAAGAGAGGGCCAAAATCACACCTGAGCAATGGATGTGACTAGTTTCTTCACGTAGGAAGTTGTCATCACGAACAAAGGTTTTTATATGAAGAATTAAGTAAATTTCAGTATGGATCCTCAATTCTTTTTTTTTTGTGTCATTGCTCATTATTGCATATCAGTAAATTTGTGTACATCTATAGTTTGACTGCCTCTGTGAATTGGATTGGTTGTTACTGACATCTAGTGAGAAAGTCATGCCAATAGCACCTTTAGATATATACTTACTTAGAAAATTGGTGGTGTTTAATAGTTATTTCACTCACTGTAATATATATATATATATATATATATATATATATATATATAATTGATAAACATAAATATACAAAATTGAAAACAATCATTCTGCGACACTATTTCTGCTTTTGACCTCAGACCATGTATTTCCATTCAATTAAAGAGAAAATGTTACTAGACAAGAGAACAAGGAGGGAAGAAAAATACCCCGTGTCAGATGTTTAAAGGAAACACTTCAGACTGGGTCAGATGCAAAAGTATAAACAATCTTTATTAAGTACAAAAGATCCAGGTAAAATTACACCAGAAACAGTGATCCAGGGGATTACACAAAATTAGATATAGAGCCAGGTAAAAAGATAAAAACCCAGAGCACACATAGGGGCAGTCAGGTCAGAGGGATCACCATGAGAGGCATCTGCAAAGTCAGCCCAAACATGTGGAAAGTAACTCCCAGTGAAAACACATGTGGACATTTGAACATTAAATAGTTTACTTACTCATGGTGAGACCTCATCAGACCAGACGCCACCGCAGACCAGACGCCACCGCACCCCAACGCGTTTCGTGGTCTTCTTCAGGGTAATGCACACTACGATCACTGTTTCTGGTGTAATTTTACCTGGATCTTTTGTACTTAATAAAGATTGTTTATACTTTTGCATCTGACCAAGTCTGAAGTGTTTCCTTTAAACATCTGACACGGGGTATTTTTGTTTCCTCCTTGTTCTCAGGTTTAGTATTATGTTGTATGAGGGGTTAATTATCCCTAATATATAATGTGGAATTGGTCTGCATGTGTCCTATCTTGTTCTATAAAGAGAAAATGTTATTGGTTTTGTTAAAAAAAAAAAAAAAAAAAGGGAGAACTGGTCAATATTTCCACTGGGTACTTTATAACTAAAATGATTAAATATGGAATATGATAAGCAGACATTCATTTGGAGGCTTTATTGCTGCAAATACTGTAAAATATAAAGTACAGGATTATGAACAGATTCTCCACTCATGCCAAAAATCTGATCTCTTTGAAGATGTATAATAATAAGGAATGTTATCAGAAGATCCTACTTATGAATCCATTGAAATTAAATGCAAATAAGACCTTTCATATAATATTTACATACTTCTGAGAAATAGAAGAACTCTCCTCAAATGTGCATGACTTCATTGTTTGTCTATATTTGTAGGTCAGCAGTAAATGTCAGATCACAAACAACAAAAATACATTTACCAGATGATCCTAGCTTTATAGAGGGCAGACATCAAAATACCTTCTGGGTTCATTCATATTCATGTCTGATCGCAAAAATACTTACGGGCACAGTAGATTTGATGCTCTGCAAATTTAGCTCCTGGATCATAAACATAAGATTTGGTAACCCCATTAGATTATCGTTGTAGCACAAAAGTTTGAGAAGGGCATGTACTTTAGAATCCATAAAAACACTTTAACATGGTCATAAATGGTTAAACTAATGTGCACTAAAAGCATTCAGCATGCCGTCCCCAAGGTTTGGAGCGCCGTACACTGATTACACTAAGCATAAAAATTAGCTTCATGGGCAATAAAAAAATTGTTTTAATTGTTATGGAACTAAAGACACTTCTGAAGAAACGCGTTTAAACAATTTTTTTATCTCTACTGGCTAACACGGTACAAAGATATATTTTACTTCATGGGCAATGTAATTTACAGAGAGCATTAAGTCAACAGATTTCTGACAAGGAGCAGGTCAGATACGTTACCCTCATCTTGTGCTGACCAGATTGTAATTTTATGGATAGAAATGAAAAAAAATCTATGTACAGGACCTTGGTCCAGTGGATGCCAGCCCTGCAAACAGTCACCAATCTGCTGGCAACACCAAAACGTCTTCTGACTAGTAGGCCCGGCAAAACTAAAGAAAAGAACCACAAACCTGTTGGTATTAGTGCACATTCACACTGTGGCTATTAACAGTTAAAAGCTAGGATGAACACAATGAGCAAATGCCATGCAGTAACTAAATAAATAGCAATAGTGGATGTACATACCATACTTTACACTATTTTGTTAAAAAGAGTGTAAAAACATCCCACCACAACAAGGTGGGATGCACACCTGTTTGTATAAATGCAATGTGTAAATGCACATTCACATTATTAGCAGACAAAAAAAGCATAAAAGCCATCACACCACAACAAAGTGAAGCCAAAAAGGATGGTCTCTAACTCTTGTAGTTCACCTCAAAAGATGCCAGAAGGCCTCAAAGAAAATGGGAGCAGTGCAGGACCCAGGCCAGACTTTTAGCACCTGCCCATTGAAACCTATATAGACAAAATACACAGCCCAATAAGAGGAGCCATATCCTTACATGTAAAACCAAAAAAATGAGCTGCATACCTTTTGATATAAATGTAATGTGTAGGTAAACATTCCCATTACTAGCAGACAAAAAAAGCATAAAAGCCATTGTAGCACCTAGGGATATGGGGTACTCAGTTCCGGGCAGAGTCTCTATTGGGAATGTCACAGTGGTGGCTGTTAGCCGGTTCCGTGCCCTGGGCCCATTTTGTAATGGGGATATTTACAGGGGATTTGTGAATAATATTCATGACGCCACTTGCGATGTTGCAGCTAAGTATAGGTAGCCACCGCTGCAGAATATCTCTACTGGGGCTGATGATATTGGCAGCTAGAATGGTAGACCCTCTACCCCCTTTTCCCCAGAGGGTGTATGGTGCCGTGGGCGTCAGAAGAAGGGAGTATACACAGATGTTCAGTGCAACTGGTTTACTCACTGCTGGTAGATGTTGTCTGGTTGCCCGAGGCCGGCTGGTTTCGTCTCCAGGTCCTCTTCGTCACAATGCCAGTCTGGTTCTCTGGTACCTTCTTCCCCTGCACCTGTCTCTGGTAAGTGGGTCGTCGTGGTATAAAACAACTGGGAATCCTCGTTCTGTGGTTTGTCCACTTCTGTTCCGCCTGACAGTAGCGTGTACCTTGCGGGGTTGGAGTCTCTGGTCCTGTCCCCGGTTCTTCCTTTGCTACTAAGTCTTTGGATTCTTTAGGGTTAGTAAGGTTCTTGTGGTCCACTTTCTGTGCAGGTGTTAACAGGTCGGCTTGAAGCTCTTTCCTGTCCAAAGGTCCTGTACCCCGTCAGTGCGTAGTTCCGGGAGTACTCCACCGGCAACCACTTCTCCTGGGTACCAGGTCACCGTTAACCCAAGTCAGGATGTCACTTTGCTTTCACCGTCACACTCCTACAGTCACTGCAGTTCTCTAACTACTGACTTCCTGTGTTGTCTCTGTCCACAGTCTCCCCTCCCACCTGGTCAACTCGTGGACTGAATTGGCTCCACCTCAAGGCGGCCATCCATTGGTTCCACCCTACCTGGGTACCAATATATGGGAGAATGTCGGGTAATACTGGGATTGCCTGGGTTTTTGGTGTTACCGGCACTGGGGTTCTGGGTCCCTAAGGGGGTAGGCCCTGCATCCTTGTGGGGATGCAGTACCTTGAAGCACCCTGATGGTCTCAGGGGCGCTGCACCAACACACCACATACTGTGTATGTATATATATATATATATGTATATATATATATATAATATATATTTGATAAGATATGGAGTAATCTTATTTAGGAATGTATAGTGTAAGGTATGGTAATGTATGAGATTTAGCAGCGCTAAGAATGTTACTATGTAGAGGTGTAGTACTGATGATGTAATATATGTGCATTGGTATAAGGTGTAATGGTATGTACTATATAACGTAGGGTGCTTAATAAGGTATTATAGGTCTGTAGTTGAAAGGTGCAATCTGCCCAGCAACCGACAGTTGACAGTTGGGATCTTGGGATTAGTTTATAGGGGAGGACCTAGTCCTGAGGCAGAGAAACAGTTGCTGTGGTAATGTCGGTTAGGGCCCAGCCTGTGACAGAAACAGACCTCAGGCCTGAGTAGCACCAGAGCCACATAGTATGGGTGATTTGTGATAGGGAAGGAAACCAAGAATCTAGGAAGCGAGAATATAATAAGAAAAAGAGCGACCTGCACAATACATAGAGACTGGAGCTAGATCCTTATCCCCTGAGCAAGTGAGTGAACGAGAATGGCTTATCCCTAAGTAAGATGCCCAGCAGTACGTCCCTTAATAGATTATAGCTCAAGAAGTGACAGGCCTAAAAAAAAGAGGGAGGCAGCAAATAGAGGACTGGGAAGTAGTTCCAGAAGCGTCAGGAGGCTAATAGCCTGGTCCGGCCATATTGGCATCCAGGGGCGGGCTGGGTCGGGAGGCAGGGGGGCAATTGCCCTCCGGGCTGCTCTTCCAGCTGTTGTATTAGGCTGGCTGCCTGCTGCATAATGTCATTATATCACGCATGGCCGTGCACAGTGAATTGCACGTGGCCGTGTCTCCTGTACTGAAATGTGGCTGGTCCGGGCACTCTGACACCATTACAGGCGCAGACAGTGCTGACCGGCCACATAGTACAGGAGACACAGCCGTGCGCAGTTCAAAGTGTGCGGCCATGTGTGTTATAATGTCGTCATGCAGTGTGCACTGCCTCTGTGGCACCAAAAAGGAGCATCAGACAAGGGTTGTTGCTGAATCCCAGTGGCTAGAAGGACCTGCATGGGTAGTGGGCGTGAAACGCTTTGTTAGTGGGCGTGGCCATGTTGCCTCCCATCCACTATAATCACGCAGGCTTTAACCCCCCTCTCCCCCTGCACCCCCCCTGCACCCCTTCATTTGGGGATCTTACCTCAGACCCTCGCTTCTATTCTAAACAACTCCAGGACAACGTGGAGTTTCTGTCTGGCATCAGCTGTGTGAGCTGAGGCTCCTCCCCTTCTGATCACATGGGCATGACATCAGCACAGGTCCTTTAGCCCACTGGGATTTACCATCAATCAAGTCTGTGGGCCGCATGGGAGATAAGTGTTCCCCAATCATCAAAAGTAAAAGTCCCCCAGTATTTGAGTGTGTCTGAGTGTATAGAATTGTGTCTGTCTATGTGTATGCTTATTTGTATGTGAATGTTTTCAAATATGTATACATTTCTATGTGACTATATCTGCGTATGTGTTTGTGTATATGTCTGTACGCTGTGTGTAGGTTAGTCTGTATACGGCTGTATACTGTGTATACGACTGTGTGTAGGTTTGTCTGTGTATATGGCTGTACGCTGTGTATATGGCTGTATGCTGTGTATACGGCTGTACGCTGTGTAAGTTTGTCTGTGTATATGGCTGTACACTGTGTATACGGCTGTACGCTGTATGTAGGTTTGTCTGTGTATACGGCTGTACACTGTGTATACAGCTGTACACTGTGTGTAGGTTTGTCTGAGCATACGGCTGTACGCTGTGTATACGGCTGTACGCTGTGTAGGTCTGTCTGTATATATGGCTGTACACGCTGTATGTAGGTTTGTCTGAGTATACGGCTGTACTCTGTGTATAGGTTTGTGTATACGGCTATATGCTGTGTGTAGGTTTGTCTGTGTATATGGCTGTACGCTGTGTGTAGGTTTGTCTGTGTATACAGCTATACACTGTGTATACAGCTGTGTGTAGGTTTGTCTATGTATACGGCTGTATGCTGTGTATACGGCTGTGTGTAGGTTTGTCTATGTATACTGCTGTACGCTGTGTAGGTTTGTCTGAGTATATTGCTGTGCGCTGTGTGTAGGTTTGTCTGTGTATACGGCTGTACGCTGTGTGTAGGTTTGTCTGTGTATATGGCTGTACGCTGTGTATACAGCTGTATGCTGTGTGTAGGTTTGTCTGTGTATACGGCTGTACGCTGTGTGTAGGTTTGTCTGTGTATATGGCTGTATGCTGTGTGTAGGTTTGTCTGTGTATATGGCTGTACACGGTGTATATAGCTGTATGCTATGTGTAGGTTTTTTCTGTGTATACGGTTGTACGCTGTGTGTAAGTTTGTCTGTGTATATGGCTATATGCTGTGTATACGGCTCTGTGTAGTTTTTTCTGTGTATACGGCTGTGTGTAGGTTTGTCTGTGTATACGGCCGTATGTTGTGTATACGGCTGTATGCTGTGTAGGTTTGTCTGTGTATATGGCTGTACGCTGTGTGTAGGTTTTTCTGTGTATTACACGGCTGTACGCTGTGTGTAGGTTTGTCTGAGTATACAGCTGTACGCTGTGTATACGGCTGTATGCTGTGTGTAGGTTTTTCTGAGTATATGGCTGTACGCTGTGTGTAGGTTTGTCTGTGTATATGGCTGTACGCTGTGTGTATGTTTGTCTGTGTAGTCAAAAATGAAGTATGGCACTCTGTTATCAGGGTGGTGCCAGGATAGGGTCCAAACCCTATATATCAGAAAAAAGAATCCGGCACTCACAATAAATTTGCAGAAAAAGAAACACTTTATTCAGTAGCTCATTTGTGTGAATATGGATGTGATAACTCCAAATTAATATAAATGACGTTTCGGTCACACTTTGACCTTCATCCGATCAAATTCACACTAAACAAAAGATAAAAAGGAAATATGCTATAATGTACATAATTACAATAATATCCAGATTTATGCAAAATATAACGCATACATATAGACTCAAATCATAACTATAGGAGGGACCAGTATATCAGGAGAACAATATACACATGAGTCAGAAAAAAATCATTATTTGCATGATATTCCTATGGGAATATCCATGTATTTCAAACATCACATTTAAACTAAATGGACAGAATTTAGAAGACATCACTGTAGTAGGTGCATAATAAGGGCAGAAATCAGCTACAGATAGCAGGTCTGTAAGACAGAGAAAAAATATCAGACATGTAAGTAAAAAAGCATCTTACCAGTAAACCAAAGGGCAATGAGAAAATGAGCGCTGATGTGTACTGCGTCTATCACACCAGGGAAATGCGCTAGCATATGTCACAAGAAGAGGGTTTTTAAAGATCCCGAGACGTAACGTCCCTTCCGGTTTTACGAAACCGGAAGTGATGTACATGGTTGGCAAAAGGATGGCAAAAAGCTCCAGTATAAGGAACCAGAATCATCCCGGGTCTGCGAAACCGGAAGTAATGACATTAGCTGGCAAACCAGCTATTCAATGGAAAAAAGAAGCATATAATGTAATCATCACGTGATAAACTCACGTGATCGGTGGTTCACTGCAGTAAGAAGAGCATAGATGTAGTAGTAGATCCAATGACTTATGAAATTGATTTATAGGGACAGAGGGGTAATGCACATTAACCAGATAGGGGTTATCATATGATACGATGTGAAACATTAGTAATATATATATATGTATATGGAGATATATAATAAAAAAATTAATAATAATAAATATAAAAATAGTTATTTAGATTATTAATCTATGTTGTTAATGTATATAAAAAGAGTCAGTCATAACAAAAAAACTAACTTATGAAAAAAATTCATTTATAAAAAAAATATAAAAAAATATATGAAATAAATTTAAATACCGAAAGTTGATCGATGAATTCATCTGATTTAATTGGCCTGTAATACTTACTAAATGTAAGAAAGGAAACAGAAAGGAGAAAAATAAATTAATAAAACACAATAAAATGTGTATAAAATACACAATAAAATAAGATAAATATTATCAATAACCATATAAAGATGTTTATCTATAAATACGACACACCTAATGTGTGTAGGGACATATCATATGTATAGGTAAATATACATAAGAATATTCCCATAGGTGAAAAAAAATTACATAAAGCTCCCTATATCAAATTCTCTATTGAGACCTTTGGGTTCCATAGTGTGTAATACAAAAATCCAAAAAGCTTCACGTTTTTTTAAAAGTGTTACCCTACTTTGACCCCTTCTCATTTGTGGAATTTGAGTTCCTGATATCTGAGCTGAGATACCCTGTGTCCTAATTTATGAAAGTGAAAAGGAAGTGGAAGATTAAGACGTTCACAGCGAATGGTAGACTTATGTTGTGAGATCCTATCACGTATAGACTGAGTGGTCTCTCTAACATAGAGCAAGCCACACGGGCATTTGATCACATAGATAACGTAGGAGCTGTCGCACGTGAAGAATCCCTTAATAGGAAAACCTTGACCAGTCTGTGGATGGAAAACCTTATCCCCTTTGATAATATTATTTCACTGTAGGCAATTAAGGCATGGGAAAGTGCCTTTACGAGGTGTGCTGAAATAACTCTGTGAGAGAGAAGGAGCAATAGAGCCTATATCCGCTCTAACTAGTTTATTTCTCAAATTGGGAGCCCTGCGAAAGCAGGGAAGAAACGGCTTTTGAAATTCAATTACCTGAGGATAACCTCGACTCAAAATATGCCAATTACGGCGGATAAGTATATGGACCATATAGGAATAGGGATGAAAACTATGAACAAAGGGAATACGGTTTTCCATATCGGATTTCTTACTGTCACTATTCAAGCTGTTCTTCAGTATATTATCAGGGTACCCCCTCGCCTTAAATCTGGAGTTCATCTCATCAAGTCTTAATGTCCTAGTAGCATCTTGACTGACAATTCTTTTGACTCTGAGAAATTGGGATTTGGGGATTGATTTCTTAACGGCCTTGGGGTGACAGCTGGAGTACTGTAATAAGTTATTTTTATCCGTAGCCTTGATAAAAAGATCGGTCACCAGTTTGCCGCCATCACCTCTAATAACCATAGTATCCAAAAAAATTAATCTATTATAATCATATTGTATAGTAAACTGTAATTCTGGCCAAATGTTGTTCAAATAATTGTGAAATGTTAGAAGAGAGTCCAATGAGCCCCCCCATATGCAAAAGATATCATCTATATATCGTTTCCAACACAGTACATGTGATTTAAAAAGTTCATGTGGATAGATGAATGTTTGTTCAAATTGTGACATATAACAATTAGCATAGGGGGGCTACATTGGACCCCATGGCTGTACCTTGTACCTGTAAATAAAAACTATCCTGAAAAAGAAGAAAAAAAAAATTTCCCTTAGTACAATATTCAATAAATCTATACACATTTTTTTGTCTCAGAGTCAAAATTATGATCAGATAATAATTTATGTACAGAATTAATACCTTTCTCATGGGTAATTGAGGTATATAAACTGCCTATATCCCACGTGACCAAAATGGCATCAGATGTTATATGGTCAAACTTACGAATCATATCCAAAAATTCACCCGTATCCAATAAAAAGGACTCAGTTTTCTTTATCAAAGGAGTCAAAATTTTCTCTAGTAAAATAGCCAATGGTGACAAGATTGAATCTGTGGCCGCCACAATGGGTCTACCTGGGGGTTTCTCCAAACTTTAATGTATTTTCGGTAATACATAAAAGATGGGCACCATTGGATCTTTTTTCTGTAAAAATTCCAAAACTTTATTGTCAATGAGGCCTGATTTTAGATAGGGTTCTATAGTGTTTTTAACTTTAGCTCGAATGGAAGATGTGGGATTATTGGTCAAGGCAGTATACACCTCAATATTAGAAAGTTGGGTCATAACCTCATCAATATACATCCGTTTATCCATTATGACTGTAGCTCCGCCTTTATCGGCAGGTTTCAGAATTAATTCTTTATCTTTAATCAGTGATTCAAGAGCAAATTTATCGGATTCAGACATATTAGATGGACAAAATAGAAGACCCTGTTCAATATCTTTACATAATTGTGATACATCCCGATCTACTTAAGAGATAAATGTTTCAATAGCTGGCATATTTTTTGGAGGCATAAAGGTACTTTTAATTTTAAGGCCCAGGTCAGAGAGGTTAATAGGCGATCTTGGAATAACTATATCTCTAGATGGAATATATCCAGAACCATGTGGGGAAAAATGTGCTTTTAATCTTAAGGATCTAAAGAATTTCTGTAGGTCCATATGTAAATTGAAAGAATTAAATTTATATGTTGGAGAAAAAGATAAACCTTTTTGTAATAAGAACATTTGTTGTGGTGTAAGGTTCTTACAAGAAATATTGATAACTAAAGAATCCTCCCTACCTGGGATCTGGTTGTCATACTGGTTCTTGGAGTGTCTGTGACATTGTCCCCCGCGCCGCGTTTGCCTCTTCGGCTTTGAGGTCGTCGTTGGCCTAAAAAAGGTGGTACATATCTACCTTGACGGGATCGAAACCCATTATCTGAACCTGACAAGGAAGTATCAGACGAGGAACGATAAGATCTAAACGGTTGCGGCTTAAATGACTCATGCCAACGGTACACCCGATTATTGATGTAGTCTTCTGTATCGCGTAGGAATTTTTGACGTTTCTTCTTTTGTGATTCCTGTTTGTGAACCAAAAGAGAAGATTGCAATTTCTCCTTCATTGCAGAGAATTCCTCAGATGGAAGTGTGGATTCTAACTGGGTTTCAACAGAAGTCACTTTTTCTTTAGTCGAATCGATAGAGTTATGTAGATATTCAAGAATAAGAGTCATCAGGTCCAATGAATATTTGTTCAATATTTGTTCAAAGATGGTACAGAACTCCTTGTTATCACTAAAATTTGTAGGTCTTAAATTGACTCGAAGTCCTCTAGGGATTCTCTTGACACGAAGATATTCGGTTATGGTGGCACAATGTAACTCCAGATTAAGAAGGTGTCGGGACTCCTTTTCAAAATCTCTGGTCTTAAATTCTTGTGAGGGAATGTGTAAAAATTCCCCTGACACAGTGGTCCGTCCAATAATATCAGATGTTTCACCAGTGGAGTAAGAAAAAATATCAGTAGACATACTGGAAAAAACATGTGCACGTACTATAGGAATGTATAATCAAAAATGAAGTATGGCACTCTGTTATCAGGGTGGTGCCAGGATAGGGTCCAAACCCTATATATCAGAAAAAAGAATCCGGCACTCACAATAAATTTGCAGAAAAAGAAACACTTTATTCAGTAGCTCATTTGCGTGAATATGGATATGATAACTCCAAATTAATATAATTAATGTATAATTATTATTAATATAATATTAATGCTTTTTTACTTATATGTCTGATTTTTTTTCTCTGTCTTACAGACCTGCTATCTGTGGCTGATTTCTGCCCTTATTATGCACCTACTACAGTGATGTCTTCTAAATTCTGTCCATTTAGTTTAAATATGATGTTTGAAATACATGGATATTCCCATAGGAATATCATGCAAATAATGATTTTTTCTGACTCATGTGTATATTGTTCTCCTGATATACTGGTCCCTCCTATAGTTATGATTTGAGTCTGTGTATGCGTTATATTTTGCAAAAACCTGGATATTATTGTAATTATGTACATTATAGCATATTTCCTTTTTATCTTTTGTTTAGTGTGAATTTGATCGGATGAAGGTCAAAGTGTGACCGAAACGTCATTTATAATAATTTGGAGTTATCATATCCATATTCACACAAATGAGCTACTGAATAAAGTTTTTCTTTTTCTGCAAATTTATTGTGAGTGCCGGATTCTTTTTTCTGATATGTTTGTCTGTGTATACGGCTGTACGCTGTGTATACGGCTGTATGCTGTGTGTAGGTTTGTCTTTGTATACGGCTGTACGCTGTGTATACGGCTGTATGCTGTGTATAGGTTTGTCTGTGTATACGGCTGTATGCTGTGTGTAGGTTTGTCTGAGTATACGGCTGTACGCTGTGTATACAGCTGTACGCTGTGTGTAGGTTTGACTATATATACGGCTGTACGCTGTGTGTAGGTTTGTCTGTGTATACGGCTGTACGCTGTGTGTAGGTTTGTCTGTGTATACAGCTATACGCTGTGTGTAGGTTTGTCTGTGTATACGGCTGTACGCTGTGTGTAGGTTTGTCTGTGTATACGGCTGTATACTGTGTGTAGGTATATCTTTATATGTATGTGTATATGGCTGTACGCTGTGTGTGCATGTCTGTGCCGTGTGGGGGTACATGTCTGTATATGTGTACACATATCTGTACTGTATGTGTACATGTCCGTGTTTTTGGGGTTGTGTATGTTGTAAGATACCTGTATGTAAGGCTGCGTGCCCACCATCAGGGTTCACAGTGTTTTGGATTCACAGTGTTTTCGCTGCATGGTACAGTACAAGCACAGTGGATGGGATTTCTAGAAATCCTATGCCCACTGTGCATGTACAACCCACAGCGTAAACTGACCTGTGGTGCGGTTTCCTGAGTCCTGGCATGTCAATTTATTGCTGTGTAGCCACAAGTATCTCCACAGAGAGAACAGAAGAGAGAGATCACAGCAGCCCGAACCCTGACTGTTGGCATAGGCTGCTGTGGTCCCTGCGGAGAGCAGTTGTGGCCCCGCAGGAGAGGACCATGAGCACGTACCCTTATAGTGTATTGTGTATGTGTAAAACATTTGTATCTTTATGGCACAACACTAAATCTATAAGGGTGAGTGCCCACCATCAGACGTCTTCATGGTCTGTACTTTCTCTGGTGGAGATGCTAGTCTCTTGGGCAGGAGATCGCGCTGTCCGTGCACACAATCAGAGTGACTGTCAGCGGATGTTCGCAATATTCTCCCTCTCAAAGTACTAGCATCGCTGCTAGAATAAATTGACATGCTGAGAATAGGAAAGCAGCGCCACAGGTCAGTTTATGGAGCGTCTAAAAGAGCCCAAGGGGGCGGAGATTTCTATAAATCCATGCACTGTGCCTGTACTGTACAATGCAGCATTTTGGACTCAGTGAAAACACTTTGCGTCCAAGACGCTTCTGACACTGATCGTGGATGCGAAGCCTTAAGGGCTCACTCACATATGTGTTAGGGAATTTCATTATCTTACCATGTTTATGAAAAAAAAGTGAAATTAACCCCTGCACTGTGACGTAGCTATGTCACCACCTTATGGCATCCGTCACGTGTCTGTGTATCTAGTACGTGCTGTATCCATTTTTTTCATGGTTACCACACGTACCCATTATAACCTGTGGTGCTGCTCGCATGTCCATGTGTTTACACAGTCCGTGTGTGACCCCTACGTAAACATCTGGGGGGTTTTTTCGGCAGCACAGATGACAAGGGCCAATAGAAGTCTATGGGGCCGTGAAAAACACGTACAGCACACAGATGGCTAGATATAAGATAGGCTTTGTAATTGTTGTACATGTAGTAAGCATGGTTTTTCTCCTATATCTATATAGTAAGCTCAGTTATGGTATCATATTTATTTAAGCAGTAAGCTTAGTTCTGGTACTCTGTCTATGCAGTATGCTTGTAGCTATGTAGGAGGCTTGGTTCTGTTGCTGTTTCTATGTAGTAGACTAAGTACGATTTTGTTCCTATATGGGTACAGCAAGCTCGGTTCTGCTCCCATATCTCTGTAGTAAGTTCGGTTCTGCTCCCATATCTCTGCAGTAAGCTCGGTTCTGCTCCCATATCTCTGTAGTAAGTTCGGTTCTGCTCTCATATCTCTGTAGTAAGCTCGGTTCTGCTCCCATATCTCTGTAGTAAGCTCAGTTCTGCTCTCTGGTATTACATGAATAGACAAAAGGATTTGTGTAAGCCAAGCCTACATACACAGTGTCATGATTCCTTTGTGCAGAACATTCTATATTGTTCTGCTATGCTCTCCTGCAGAGCTTGTGTATGTTGCCTATGGTGCAGAGCGTTTTGCAGAATGAATGCTCTGCTGGTTGTTTCATAGCACTGCCTTTCACGCTGGTCCTGGGAGATGCTCTTGCAGATGCTTCTCATTCCCGGTGATTGCTCTGCCTCATTAGATAACGCTGCCAGTCCTGTTTACAGTCATGCTGTTGGCTCTCATGGTACTCAGTTTCAGATCTTGGTCTCTCGACTCCAGACTGCTGTTTACCTGTTTCTACCTGTCCTTCCCTGTTTCTGTTGTGACATCCTGGCTTCTGACCTTGGACTTCCTCCTGACCACGTCCTCACCTGCTACCTGTATCTTGTACGTACTCTCCTGGAATAAAAGGTGTATATCAGCTCACCACAACAGGGGAAATTCTTAAAAGAGAATCCGGATGGTGCTCGCTGGACAAGAGAGGCTGAAAACAATCAATTGAAGGCGGATTCCGGCACAAAATGTCCAAAAAATGGTCAGAAGTATAAATAAAACTTCACATTTATTCAGATAATAAAAGTAGTATAAAATAAGCTCATCCGATCAACGTGTTTCAGACGTGATCGTCCTTAGTCATGATCAACCTCTCCTGGAACAATACTCTCCTGGAACACTGACCTTCATCTTGTATCCTGACCTCGTCTCTGTCTGTCCCCCATGTACTGTCGTGCCCCCCTGATTTATGATCTCGGTCTGCCTGACTATCTCTCCATTTGCTGCATACAAGTAATATCTATCACCACCTTGTGGCAGTTATCACACACAGATCTGGGGTTAGTTTTCCAAGATGTTTAGAACAACCTCCCTGCTCAGTTCATTCTAAAACTATGTTCAAGAGCGTAAGATTTCACACTTTGATGCTATTTTGATGACAAAGGGTAATTTAGATTTCCTCATGTTTATTCACTTTTCTCATTTTGTTCAATGATAAAAAAATAATCCATTAACACTTCTATTTTTTAAAGCATTCTTACTTTGCAGCATTTTTTCCACACATGCTTAAAACTTTTGCACAATACTGTATATATTTATTTCCTGCTAAAAAAGATCAAGACTCAGCAAATATGAATTGTTACAGTCAGAAATACATAATAAACATGAACTAGAAAGGTGTACCTAGTCATGGCACACATATTTGATGTGACATTTTCAGTGTCATATATCTGGCTGCCATGTGGAGAATTAATCCGTTAAACCTCAAATAGGGAGAGAATTGAGTAAAGTTTACAAAAACAAAATATGAAAAGTGTTAAAGATTAAAAAATATATAGAAAAATTTAAATTGCCAGGCGCTATTAATGTTGTTTGTAAACTAAATATAAAGGAAATTCATTATATTGTTATACGACCTTTTGGTTTGACTAAAAAATGTTGTAATACTGGAATTTGGATGCTGATTTGAAATGCATTTTAGTTGGCAATATTAACACTCTCTGGCATATCCAACATATCTAGAGTATGTTTAATGGATTGTTCTCTCTTTCTGCCTATCCACAGTGAACACAAAGCTGCCAATCATTGGTGAAGGCAGGGTTGTACAGACCTTATGAATATGGAGGACTACCTAGCAGCAAGTGTACTAGTCCTATTATAATCTCCTGATGATAAAACAGTAATTTAATCAAAGCTACAGTAAGCATCCCAGTAAGTGACACATTATATCAGGATCTCTATATCTATCTACAGTATATCATGCTGCTCAAAAGAAGTATTGATTGCCATGACTGGCATAGGGATGGTATGGCGCCCCTACAGCTTCAGGCGCCACAGGATACTACATCTCACTTAAGGTGCAGTATTCATCCTGGATGCAGAGGAGGTTGTCCCCAGTAACAACCACAATCCCAACCAACACATAACACTGGGATTCTGTCACTGGGACCGGACTAGGGTAGGAGCTGGGGTAGCCATCACGAGGTATGGGACCTCATGCCCACTAGTCAGGAACACGGGAAGCGGGGCTTCCACCAGGAGAAGTTAGGAGACATGCAACACACAATAGGCAGTCTGCACCGGACATTGTCCAGGTGAGGTTGCCCTTGGGAGAAGCAGCAGACAACGAACAGTTCTGGGCCCGTGGTCTGGAGCTGGAGGCTCAACTCGGGTTCTTAGGAAATGAAGGGGAATGGAGGGAGACCATTGAAAGGAGACTAACAAAAGGGACCACCGATCACGACCTCCGAAGTATCCGGGATCGGCTGGAGCTCATAACAGCGGAGATCAGCACTTTCCAACGACTGCATATGGGAGCAGTGAGTAAAGAGACCTTGAACTGCACCACTTTTGTCATGAGTCGTTACTATATGGTGGTATTCTGCTGTATCTATACAATGCAATGTGGTTACTATATGGTGGTATTATGTTGGGTCTATACAATGCAATATGGTTACTATATGGCGGTGTTATTCTGTGTCTATATAATGCACCGTGGTTACTATATGGCTGTAGTACCCAAGTATAGGATCAGAACCAACAACAGCATCAGAATATATCATCAGAAACGTATGCTGTACCGAAAGAACTAGAAATTACTAGAATCGCAATCCATAAAGAAACACAGCATTACTACCTTCATCAGTACAGAAATACATCACCAAAACAAACATCAGTGCATGGTACATCAATTGTAATGTCAGGTCAGACCCATATACATTAGTATCACATTGACCTACAACTCCCAGTATGTTTTTAACAATGGTAAGTAAATAGCAGACTGCCGACCATACAGGAACCACAGTACTGATGAGATTTAGTCGGTATCACAAATCGTCATTTACAGCCAGGTACTTTATAAACTCTGATTGAAGTCATTCTCTTTCTTTTCTTCATCTTGTCCAGACACCATAATAACTTTTCACATCCACAGCTCATTCTGCAGACTTCCATCTTCTCCTTTCTTTTGCAGCACATCCCGACTGTCTTGTCACAGTCCAAACTGTTTGTTTTAGCAATGTTTGTCTTATTATTGCTCGGACTACAATGTACAATATACAATCTTTATTGAGAGCCTGGTGTGGGCAGTACTGCTCTCTCAGCTCTGGTATATGACTAAATATAAAAATTCTGATTGTGTCAGAATGGCCGCACACAGTAATCTAATTGATACATTGTTGAACTCAGAATCTTTTTGCCTAAATCATGCTGCTTTCAGATAGCGTAGCAAAATCCTGCTGACAGATACCATTTAAAAATAGCAGAATGATTATAATGCTCTTAAATATAAATATCTGCCCTACACTGTGCTCCTGAATAATTGTCCTTCACTGTGTTCCCTGCACAAAATATGACCCACACAATATCTCTCTATTGGTACATGCCCTCCACACTGCCCTCTCCTTTCCATACTGGACCCGCTCTTCACACTGTTCTCTACACTGTGTTTCCTCTATACTGCTCAGTCTTTATACTGTTCTCATTTATCACATTCCCCCTCCTTAGCATACTGTCCCCTCCTGGCTGCTGTCCAACATGCTATTCCCTATATATACTACCCAACCCCCACTCACGCACACTACCCAGTTTCTATTCTGTACTGACACTTTTTTCCTCTCACACACCCCGCTAGGAATATTGTCTCCTTACATATTTACCCCCTCACTCTTCATACTGTCTCCTCACACATCCCCCTGCTCTCCATACTGTGTCTACACTCATCACTCACACTTTATACTGTGTCCTCAAATTGTTCCATCCCTCTCATTCTCCATATTGTCTCCTCACACAACCCCCTATCCTCCACTTTGCTTCCCATATTGTCTGCACCCATTCCTTTCTATGCTTGCCAAACTGTGTCCTCAAATTTCTCCCCCTATCGCACCCTAGCCTGTGTCCGCATCCATCCCCCTGCCTTGCATCCCACACTGTCTGTAGCCATCCCTGTCATGCTCCCCATACTGTATGAACCCATCCCCTTCCTTGCTTCCCAAACTGTCATCAAATTCCTCCCCCCACTGCCTATTCTGTGTCAGCACCCATTCCTCCCTCACTCCCCAAACTGTGTCCTCAAACCTCACCCAGTTACAATAAATTTTTGGTGTTTTCAGCTCCACTGGAACACTTACCACTCTGCGGTGCTGATGAGTGACATCAGCAGTGTAATTAGATGACCAGATCATGCTGCTGTCCTGTTGACCCATATGTGTTGGCGGTCAGGGCTTCAATTGTTCTCGCGTCTTTACATTTGATTGCTGTGAGCCAGTGCATTGCACTTTCTCTGAGCTGACTGTCAGGTTGACAGCTGGCTCAGAGAACAGCCAAATCCCAGTCAGGGGGGCAGCAAAATGTAGATGCTTGGGAGGCAACTCGAACCGCCACATCAGATGGCATGACCATGCCACTCTACCTGCTGTGCACAGGGCAGATGCCCTGCTTGCCCCCCCCCCTCCCAGGATATTTCCCTGTGACATGTTTTCTCCAATAAGTATTCAAGCTTATACAGCTTGGAGTGGGAAAATCTTGTTCAAAATAATCACTTGCATGATAATTCTGCACACAGTGTAGGTGAAATATTTTTTGTCCTTGTGGCATTTTTTATTTTCTTACTGAAGCTAGAAGCAGTTTATATCACATGTAAATAGTTGTTGACTTCATGAACATGTAAAAGGTTTTTGACTGGATGAAACTCGGTTTGGAAGAGGTAGTTACAGATGTGGAGGCACTAAGGCTTACTGTGAGAATTATGGAGAGTGCTCAGGCCTTTGTGATTTACTAGGGGGTAATGTAGTTTGTTCTCAGGGCATATAGGATTGCACTAATGAAACGCTTACTAAGCTATTACCGTGGGACCCATGACACTCGACAGCTTCTTCTTAATATTCATAAAATGCTATTTTAGTTTGCAATTTATTGTAAATAATCAGTTTTTGTTTTAAATTTAGCAATGTTTTCTAAGTAGTAAGAATGGAATACATTTACCCATACCGCCTACAAATTTTCTTTGGGAGGTATGCGTAAATGTATTCCATTCCTGCTACTCGGAAAACATTGCTGAACTTAAAACAAAACTGATTATGTACAAAAAATTGCAAACTAAAATAGCATTATATGAATATATGGTTCTTACAAGAATTCTAGTTACACATTTCTGGATCATTAGGACCTAAACTTGCCAAAGGTTGCCAATTAAAAAAGAATAATCCCTGAATTGTTTTCCTTCTTTACAAATGTAAAGTACACCGTTGTAGAAAATAAAGCTAACTCTTCATTACTTCTGCTACTTTATCAATGAGAATATTATTTAACAGAGAATAATAAAGTGACAATGACAAGTATTATCTATGGATCTATGGGAACAGTGGCTAGGAAAACCTGCTAAGCAGTTCGTAGAAGACTTCCAAATGACACTTGAATAGCTCTTAATTCTATAATAGCACATATATCTAAGAAATTTTTTTTGTTGGCTTTAAAAAAAAATATTGATTTGTAAATTTGTTTCATTTGGAGACTAGCTGAATATCAGACATAGAAAAGAATCTGTCAAAAAATGCAATTAGGCAAGTTTAATAATATTAGGAAAATTGTGTGTGTATATAAATAACGTATTTTTCCTTTTATAAGACGCACCAGATTACAAGACGCACCTCAAATTTAGAGATAAGAAAAGGTAAAAAAAATGGGGTCTGTCTTATATTCTGGTGTTGTCTTACTGGAGGGGGGCGGCAGCGGTGGTAGAGCGGGATCATAGGAGGCAGAGGCTGTGCTTGCAGCGGGTCAGTGCTCGCAACGGCGGTGGCGGGTCAGAGCTGGCGGCAGTGGGTCAGATCTGGCGGTGGCGAGTCAGAGCTAGCGGCGGGTCAGAGCTGTCAACGGAAGCTGTGATGGTTGTGTGGTGGAGCAGGCCGGTGTGGTGAGTTTCCCAGATGCTCTGTCGGTGGTCCGGGCTTCAAGGAAATGGCACCCGGAGTGGCGCATGGGCAGATAGAGCTCTCATCCAAGAGCTCCATCTGTGCAAGAGCTAACTCCAGGTGCCATCATTTGCAGCCTGGACCGTGGACAGACCACCTGGGACATCTGCCGCACAGCCATTGCAGCCTGCACAGTCAGCCGACCGCCCATATAGAGTGGCAGCCAGGAGGCCGCCCGCTCCCACTAGCCAGTTTCCTACTGCACACTGATGAGGGGCAAATACCCCGAAACAGCTGTCTGTGGATGGATACCATGTTTGGCATAGGCGGTTTCCTTGACTGGAGACTGCCCTTCCCGTGGTTGTTCCTTCCCGGTGAAAGACCTGGCTAGTTTCCTGCCAGCGTTGAGAAACATGTCATGGTGTCTCCGCGGCATTCTTGTTTTGCATATTTTCCCAGGGGGCTTTGTTCTAATGTCATTGCGTTGAGAAACACGTGATGGTGTCTCCGCGATGTTGGATGTTGATCTCCCCGAGGTTAACCATCTTTACCTATGTTGCCTGCACAAAGAGGGAGCCGGCCGCTGGGACAGGGAGGCAGCCGGCCGCTAGCGCAGAGAGGCAGCCGGTCGCACGCACCGACAGGCAGCTGGCCGCCCGCACTGACAACTGCACAGACAGCCCACCGCCAATTTTCCACCTCCCAGTAAGCTATATTCGGATTTTAAGATGCACCCCTCATTTTTCTCCCAAAAAATAGACAGTATATGACGTTTCGGTGAATTTTTGACTTTTCTCAAATTAACACACTGTAAGAAGTAAAAAGAAAAAACAAAACATCATACAAGCAATATAAATCTGCATATAAATTAAATCAATATATGGATTATAAAGCAATAGGTATTAAAGCATGCTAAGATTGGGCATAGTAACATATCCAGGGTAGATTAATTTATAAATAGGAACAATAGAGGAACAAATAGTATATTGAGATACATGTGTATTGAAAGGCAGATCAAATTACCATCAGGTCAGACAACATATGAGCATCAGCAAAATATCAATATAATATTCCAGGCGGAGCTAGCAACATCCAAAAGGGTTAATTTGCTGGGTAAAAATAGAGAAGATGATATGGCCATAGATTAAATAAAAAAGTCTTACCCCAGTGGTGATGCAGTGGCTGTGGATGTGGCACTATAAGGAAGTGCGGTATGTTTGCATAGGAAGTAGCACTGGTCTATTATGGCAAAGGGAGATGTTTAAATCTCCCAGTATGTGACGTCAGACCCGGTCACGCGGCCGTATAAGGCGAGACTAGGGGTCTGTGGAATAGCCAAGGGAACGTCACATCTGCCCGGGACAGGCTGAAGTGATGTCAGTGGTTGGCAAACCGGTGATAGTAGTATGCTAGGAGCCACAGTTGCCAACCAAGTCCGGAAGTGGAAAAAGTGTAATACTTTAATTAATTAATTACACTGGTAAAAGAAAACTGGTGAAGAAAGCTTGAATATTGCTAGGAAAGAAAATTAAAAATGAAGAAAAATAAAAGTAAAAATGGAGGAAAAAAGGGAAAATAAGGAATAAATAAAAAAAAAAACTAAAATAGAAATAATAAATACAAATTTTCTTATTTTAAATATCCATATTCCCAACATAATGCATTTAAGGTGTATCATGGAAAACATACTGAAACATTTTCAAAGTCTTGGTTTGTCTGATGAATTTGAAGTTCTATTTTTTGCATTCCCATTTGGACTGTTTTCCTGAAAACATTGGTGCTGTGAAGACCACAGAGAAAAAATTCATCAAGATATCAAGGAGATGGAACGACGATACCAAGGTAGATGACAGCGGGAGTTCTCCATTTTTGACCTCATATCAGGTCGCGGCTGAAGTGAGCCACGAGATTAGTAGTCAGGTGATGTGCAGTATCACCACCACACATCACCTGAGTGACGTCAGCACTAATCCCACGGCTCACTTCAGTAGAGGTCTGACAGGTGGAGGACTCCTGCGTTTTTTAAGCCAAAAACTCTGCTCAAAGTAGTCACCACAAGGATAAAAACGCTGCATCTTTGTGGTAAAAAAAAAAATGCATCGTGCGTACATAGCGTTAGAGTCATATTGCTTCTGTTGACTCCATCTGACTCTGTTCCAGTAGTGATCCGTAAGTTTAGGCATGCACATTTTGTGCTCTTCTAAAAAAGATGGGTATGTAAGAAGGTGGACCTGCATTCATGTTTCCCCCTGAAGACATCAAGGGTTTAATGCAAGTGTGTCATATAAACTGTAGTAGTTATGTTATGTGGACTGCAATACTAATACTGGCCACAAGAGCTCATTGTCTCCATGTTGACATGTTTAGATTTCCCTGTGGGTTTCAGGATCCTGTGTTCAGGCATAAACTTTAGGGTTCACTTTAGGGCCAGCTCAATGTGTGGAGGAGGTGAAAAGCACAAAATAAAATAACTATCATGGTTCAGGGGTCAGTTTGTTAGTGATGGGCAGACCTGAAATGTAAAAGTCCGGATCCACGCAGTTTCAAAGGTGCCTGACTGATAGACCCAGGTCTAGTATTCCACATATTGATCCAGATATTTATCCAGATCCAGTACTCAGAAAATGAAAAAAAATAAATAAATAAAGGAAAAATAAAGAAAATAAGAATGAAGAGAAAACTTCATACTTACCGAGGCTTCACCGCGGCTCTACACTTCCCTCACGGCCTCTCCTTCACTTCCTGGGGTGCTCATCATTGCTCATCCATATGCACTTATTTCCCTGCCCACCAGCTGCCATGGCATCTGTTATTTCTTGCAGTCAGACGCACCCCCAGCCTGTGTGACAGTGTCTGACTGCAACCAATCACAGGTGCCAGGACAGCTGTTGGGCGGGGAAAGCAGTGTAACTGTCTGTACGTCAGTATTGTGGTAAAAAAATATATAAATAAAACAATTGCCATAGGATCCCCCCATAATATAATACACAGCACAGATAAAGCCTACAGCTGCAGGCTGCAGCCCCCAGCCATGCGCCTGTCTTGGCTGTGTATAAAAATAAGAGGAACGGCATGTGGCTTTTTTTTAAATTATTTAAATAAATAATTTTAAAAAATGGCATGCGGTCCCCCAAATTTTTATACCCAGCCATGGTAAAGCCCAACAGCTGTGGGCTGGTATTCTCAGCCTGCGGAGTCCCATGGTTATTGGGACCCCCAGGCTAAGAATAGCAGCCTACAGCTGCCCCGGAATTGTTACATCCATTGGATGTGACATTTCTGGCACTTTACCCGGCTCTTCCGATTGCCCTGGTGCAGTGGCAATCGGGGTAATAGGGTTTAATGACAGTGCACAACTGTCATCAAGCCCAGAATTACTGATGAGTAGGAGTCTATGAGACCCTCCATCACTAATCCTATAAGTACAAAGAAATAAACACAAAAACAGAGAAAAATCTTTTATTTGACATAAAATACAGCACCCTCTTTCCTCTCTTTATTAACACCAAAGAGACTCCTGTCTCTGCTACATCTGAGCCTGGAGAGACCGAAAATTGCCATAAAAAAAGAGCCATAATTGTGCTCCAAAAGACAAATAGAGCTCTTTCTATTCTGAGCCCTGCCATGTGCCCAAATAGTCATTTCTCACCACAGATGGGAATTGTTGTGTTTTAGAGAAATTGTGTTGTAAAACTTGAAGTTCATTTTCTCCTATTACCACCTATGAAAATGAAAAATTTTGTGCAACGTCTCTGTGTAACCTTTTTGCAGGAACGAGTTATGCATCAAAAATGAGGTAATGGTGATCTGGGCAAAATAAAAAAGAAAAGAGAAAATGAATGACAACAATTATCAAGAACATCACTGAGATCCTGCACAGTACACACTTGCAGTTAGCTCCAGAAATATTTGTACATGACCAATTCTTAGTGACTTGGGCTCTGCATGACATGTACAGCTAACAGGTGCGGGTGGATCAGAGATCCACACACATCTGTTAATTCCTTAGGTTACGCTGTTAAACTCTGACAGCGCTACCTAATGCACTCCGGCAGAAATTGTACTGTTCCCCACCACCATCGGCGGCCCCATGATGGGATCTTAGACTCTCCAGGTGAAACAGAGATGACCTGGCTGACTATAACAGCTTATACAATACAGGCGAGAAAGAGATGACCCTGCTGACCATAAGATCTTGCACTTTAGAGGTAAGAGAGATGACCCTGCTGACCATAAGAGCATACCATTTACAGTTGAGAGAGGACCCCGGTGACCATAAGAGCCAGCATTGTCTAGGTGAGAGAGAGAAGATCTAGCTGATCTTAAGACCTTACACTTTACAGGGGAGAGAAAGAGAGGACACCGCTGATCATAAGAGCTTACACTCTCCAGGTGTGAAAGAGAGGACCTCACTGACCATAGAAGCTTACACTCTCCTGGTGAAAGAGAGAGGACCTTGCTGACCATAGAAGTTTACACTCTCCTGGTGAGAGAGAAAGGACCCTGCTGACCATAGGAGATTATACTCTCCAGGTGAGAGAGAGAGGACCTCACTGACCATTAGAGCTTGCACTCTCCAGGCAAGAGAGAGAGGACCCAGCTGATCAATTGAGCTTCCACTTTACAGAAGAGGTAGACTTACCCAGTGACTCTAGAGATGGACTCTGCTGTACAGACTGTGCTCCACTGAGTTTGGCTGATCATTGATTGTCCCGGTACTGACCACCACTATACAAGGTATGATAATTCATAAGATGTCATAGCTGTAGTGCATTATCGTGAGGTCTATGTGGTAATGCAATATTACAGTAGGCAGCTCTCTGATGCTTTTTGGAAAGTGGGAAATGCTGATGGTCAAACTTTTTTTTTTCTCTTCTTCAAACTACGAATCTCAAAATATTCGAATTCGCATGAAACCACGAATCTCAGGAAATTTGTCTTGAACTCTATCCTCCACAGATGGATCCTCATCTCTAGTGACAAGACATAAACTGTGGAATCTTCTATTTGAATGATTGGGAGTAGTGATGAGCGAGTACTAAAAAGCTCGGGTGCTCGAAGCTCGGGCCGAGCATCCCAAGATACTCGTGTACTCGGGCCGAGCAACGAGCCCAATGTTATCCTATGGGAGACCCGAGTATTTTTGTGAAATGACCCCCCGGCAGCATGGAGAAACCCTAAAAATGTCACAAAAGTCTCAGAAGAGTGCTCAAATGACATGGCAACAGCATGGGGAAGACCCCTTGAAGCATTTATCACTGAAAAGTCACAGCTGTGAACAATTTTGTCCGCGTTTCACGCCATTTTTACGGACTCACCAGAAAACCTTCCAAAATGACCCCAAAATGATTTTTCATGGCAGAAATGTTAAGGGCACATACCCAATAGTGAGATAGAGCTGGTGTATGTTACTTTTTGAGATTAATACATGAAAGATTTTACGTGAAAATATTGTGTGGCACTCCGATGTCCCTGAGAAGAGACGTACATGAAGGCCTGTTGAGTCTAATGTGCCCATTTTGAGGAAGTGAGTCTTTGTAGTATTTTCCTTTGCCAGGGCAGTCCAAAATTGTGAGGTTCACCAATGCCCCTGCATAGAGACGTGCATGAGGGCCTGTAAACCTGAAGTGCCCATTGTAAGGAAGTGGGTCTATTGTAGTATAGCCCTTTGGCAGGGCAGGCAAAAATTGAGAGGCTCCACATTGTCCCTGGATAGAGACGTGCATGAGGGCCTGTAAACTTGAAGTGCCCATTGTAAGGAAGTGGGTGTATTATAGTATAGCCCTTTGGCAGGGCAGCCAAAAATTGGGAGGCTCCACGTTGTCCCTGGGTAGAGACGTGCATGAGGGCCTGTAAACTTGAAGTGCCCATTGTAAGGAAGTGGGTCTATTGTAGTATAGCCCTTTGGCAGGGCAGGCAAAAATTGGGAGGCTCCACGTTGTCCCTGGATAGAGACGTGCATGAGGGCCTGGAAACCTGAAGTGCCCATTGTAAGGAAGTGGGTCTATTGTAGTATAGCCCTTTGGCAGGGCAGCCAAAAATTGGGAGGCTCCACGTTGTCCCTGGATAGAGACGTGCATGAGGGCCTCAAAACATTGTTCCCATTGCAAAGGAGCGGGTCTCCTGTCGTTGTAATGTCCATTCTGCAAAGAATGGACGAAAAAATTTACCACTGGGGGTATACCTGAAACAAAGGCCTAAGTATTGCAATTTGTAACGGTCATCATGGTAGCGCATGAGGAGAAGGAGGAGCAGTCCAGCGATTATCCAAAGTCCAGAAGTGTGTACCCATGGGTGAGTGGAGGTACATGGCAAACTTTAAATTCCGCTCTCATTTGCTGGTGGTGTGGTGAAGTCTGGCCCAATCCAACCCTTGTTCATCTTGATCAGAGTCAGCCTGTCAGCATTTTCAGTTGACAGGCGGGTGCGTTTATCTGTAATGATTCCACCTGCGGCACTAAAAACACGCTCTGACAAAACGCTAGCGGCAGGGCAGGCCAGGACTTCCAAGGCGTAGAGAGCCAATTCATGCCACGTGTCCAGCTTGGATACCCAATAATTGTAAGGCACAGAGGAATGTCGGTGTACAGTTGTTCGATCTGCAAGGTACTCCTTCAGCATCTGGGCAAACTTAGGATTTCTTGTGGCACTACCCCGCACCTCAGGGGCTGTGGTACGTGAGGGGCTGAGAAAACTGTCCCACATCTTAAAGACTGTTCCCCTACCTCTGGTGGATTGGACTTGTGCCTCTCTCGGCTGTACGCCTCGGTTGTCCACTGATTCCTGACCTATGCCGCTAGCGTTTTGTGAGGGGAATGCTTTGCCTACTTCCGTGACTATGGCCTTCCGGAACTGCTGCATTTTGGTTGACCTCTCCTCCACGGGAATAAGAGACAAAAAGTTCTCCTTGTAGCGTGGGTCTAACAGTGTTACCAACCAGTAATGATTGTCGGCCAAGATGTTCTTAACGCGAGGGTCACGAGACAGGCAGCTTACCATAAAGTCAGCCATGTGCGCCAGACTCTTAACAGCCAGGACTTCAGTAGCCTGACCAACAAGATGACTGAACATGCTGTCCTCCTCCTCCTCCTCCTCCTCCTCCTCATCTACCCTGTCCTCTGGCCAGCCACGCTGAACCGAGGATATGACTGGTGTGCATGTCATATCCTCAATTTGGCCGGAGAGTTGCTCCATGTCTTCATCCTCCTCCTCGTCATAGTCCTCCACTGCACGTTGTGATGAGACGAGGCTGGGCTGTGTGTTATCACCCACACCCACTACTGTTTCTTGCTGCAACTCATCGCGCTCCGCCTGCAATGCATCATGTTTGTTTTTCAGCAGAGACCGTTTTAGAAGGCAGAGTAGCGGTATGGTGACGCTAATAATGGCGTCATCACCACTCACCATCTTGGTGGAGTCCTCAAAGTTTTGGAGGATGGTACATAGGTCTGACATCCATCTCCACTCCTCAGGTGTTATGTGTGGAATTTGAACCATTTCCCGACGGCTTAGGTGATGCAGGTACTCAACAACTGCCCTCTTCTGCTCACATATCCTGACCAACATGTGCAGAGTTGAATTCCAACGCGTGGGGACATCACACACCAGTCTGTGAGCCGGAAGATGCAAACTGCGCTGAAAGCCGGCAAGGCCGGCTGAAGCAGTAGGTGACTTTCGAAAATGTGCAGACAGGCGGCGAACTTTTACCAGCAGATCAGATAGCTCTGGGTATGACTTTAGAAACCGCTGAACCACGAGGTTGAGCACATGGGCCACGCATGGAACATGTGTCAGCTGGCCTCGCCTCAAAGCCGCCACCAGGTTCCGGCCATTGTCACACACGACCTTTCCTGGCTTTAGGTTCAGAGGTGTGAGCCAGTGATCTGCCTGCTGTTTCAGAGCTGTCCACAGCTCTTCTGCATTGTGGGGTTTGTCACCTATGCAGATTAGCTTCAGCACAGCCTGTTGCCGCTTCGCCGAGGCAGTGCTGCAGTGCTTCCAGCTTGGGACTGGTGTGGAGGGTACAGTGGATGAGGATGCGCAGGAGGAGGAGGAGGCTGAAGAGCATGACATTCCGGAGCTGTAGAGTGTGGGTGAAACACTGACTGAGGTAGGGCCTGCAAACCTTGGTGTGGGAAGGACGTGTTCCGTCCCTCGCTCAGACTGGGTCCCAGCTTCCACAATATTAACCCAGTGTGCCGTCAACGAGATGTAGCGGCCTTGCCCACAAGCACTTGTCCACGTGTCTGTGGTTAGGTGGACCTTGGGTGAAACAGCGTTGTTCAGGGCACGTGTGATGTTTTGTGACACGTGGTTATGCAACGCGGGGACGGCACACCGGGAGAAATAGTGGCGGCTGGGGACCGAGTAACGTGGGACAGCTGCCGCCATCAGGTCGCGGAATGCTTCTGTCTCCACCAGCCTAAAAGGCAACATTTCCAGCGCAAGCAGTCGCGAAATGTTAGCATTTAGAACTGTGGCATGTGGGGTGTTGGCAGTGTATTTGCGCCTGCGTTCAAAGGTTTGCTGAATGGATAACTGAACGCTGCGCTGGGACAAGGACGTGCTTGATGATGGTGTTCTTTCTGCGTAGGCAACTGCAGCTGCAGGAGTGGAGGAGGCTTGTTCACAGGCAGCATGGACAGGGGATTGGCTCGCATGCACAACCAGCGAAGACGTAGCAGTGACATCAGCAAGCACTGCTCCTCGACTCTGTTGTACTTCCCACAAAGTCGGGTGCTTGGCTGACATGTGCCTGATCATGCTGGTGGTGGTCAGGCTGCTAGTTTTGGTACCCCTGCTGATGCTGGCACGGCAGGTGTTGCAAATGGCCTTTTTAGAATCATCTGGAGCCAACTTAAAAAACTGCCAGACTCGGGAAGACCTAACATTTGTACAGGCACCTTGTGTCGTCGTGTTGTTCCGGGGAACGGTTGCCTGACTTCTGCCTGGGGCCACCACCCTGCTTCTTACTGCCTGTTGTGATGCTACGCCTCCCTCCCCCTGTGCACTGCTGTCCTCGCTCTGCATATCCTCCTGCCAGGTTGGGTCAGTTACTGGATCATCCACCACGTCGTCTTCCTCTTCCGCACCCTGCTCCTCCTCCTGACTTCCTGACAATTGTGTCTCATCATCGTCCACCACTTGTTGAGACACGTTGCCAACTTCGTGAGAACGTGGCTGCTCAAATATTTGGCCATCTGTACAGACGATCTCCTCATGACCCACTTCAATATGAGCTGGCGAGAGGCCAGAATGTGTGAATGGAAACGTGAACAGCTCTTCCGAGTGTCCAAGTGTGGGATCATTAATGTCCGAGGAGGACGTGTACTCAGCCTGGTGGTAGGAAGGAGGATCAGGTTCAGAAATGTGCGGTGCAGTATCACGGCTACTGACACTTGACCGTGTGGAAGACAGAGTGTTTGTGGTGGTGCCAATCTGACTGGAAGCATTATCTGCTATCCAACTAACAACCTGTTGACACTGGTCTTGGTTCAAGAGCGGTGTACTGCTGCGGTCCCCAAGAATTTGGGACAGGACGTGCGAGCGACTAGATGTGGCCCTTTGTTGTGGCGAAATTAGAGCTTGCCCACGACCTCGGCCTGCACCACCATCACGTCCACTTCCTTGTTCCTTGCCAATGCCCTTGCGCATTTTGCAATGCTGTGCTGACGTGTATTCACTACTTGTGCGTTATATCAAAGTTTGTGGAAATTGCACACAAGTGCACCTGTACGCTGCCACCGACAGGCACACACGTGCGGTTTTAAAAACCAAGCACGGACGCACTAAGAACCTAACAGGTTTTTTTGGGGAGCGACAATTACAGACAAGTCAGACACTATCTGGACTGTTTTAGACTGTGTACACCAGCCCCAGATATGATGAAGGCTGGTATACGGTCACCACTAGGAATGGCTATATATACCCTGCCTGCCTGCCTGCCTGCCTGTATACTGGTACAATAGTCCTGACAAGGACTCTTCTGGTCACTAGCCTGTATTCAGACCTGGCTATACCCTGCCTGTATATAGCAACAATAGTCCTGAGAAGGACTCTGCTACTGTACTCCGACCTGGCTATACCCTGCCTGCCTGTATACAACTAGAATAGTCCTGAGAAGGACTTTTGGTCACACTGTTTGCAGCCCTGCAACTGAAAAAGCTATAAAGGGCCGCAAAGCTTTCCCTGAATCAGCGACACTCTCCCTGCACTCACTGTCTGGATAGCTGTGAGCAGAGCACAGCGCGCCGGCCGGTATAAAGGCTCGGTCACGCTGTGCAGGCCGGCCAATCACTGCAATTCCACAACTAACAGGGCTGTGGCATTGCAGTGGTCTGCCAGCCAATCCCTGCATGAGGGCTGGCTCTCAAAAGAGCGCCAACATGCAGGGATGAAGACCACGAGTACAGCACGAGTATCGCGAGATTACTCGGTCCCCGCCGAGCAGCCCGAGTACAGCGATACTCGTGCGAGTACCGAGTAGTTACAAGCATGCTCGCTCATCACTAATTGGGAGGTATTCTTAGATTGCTTCCATTACTCCCGATTATTTAATCGATTTACTACATACAAGAACTCATTGTTAATGGAAATACCAATAAGGCTCTGTTCATATTAAAACCTAAAATGTTCTGATATCCCCAAAAAAGGTTCAGCTGCTTATAACCCTCATGGCACCAAGCTGAAAATACAATACTTGAATGTGCTTGTTTCTATACAAAAATATGGATTCATCTTAAACAAAAAGTGCATAAACTTCAATTAAATACCTATGGGTGCTGTCCATTTAATATATACTTAACTGATGCCTCAAATGTTTCCCCAGTTCTAGTGTTTTCGAATTGTATAATTACAATCAGTATTTCACTTTTATGTTCATTTATTAAAAATGTAGCATATTGAACGCATTTTTGCACATCCTCTGAATCATTCCTTGCTTACCACTCTGGCGCTTGATTATAATCGGCTACAAATATATATACATTTTTGCTAAGTCTCCACTTTGCTCATGAACCCATAAAAAGAACATTACATTTGTTAATATTTAAGTAATATCAGAATGTACTCAGAAAAGAATTGGCTCTGCTAAAATATAAATTTGTATTTCCTTTTTACTTTCCCTGGATAAAAATCTTTAAACTTTTCTGAAATGCTTCTGCGGGAGCGCATGTTTGTGCTTAGCCTGGAGGAATCTCATGAAATCTTTACTGCTGCAGTTATCTTTTAGCTGTTTGCAGCATAACCCTGCCATCTAGTGCTCAAAATGACAAAACGCAATAAAACAAAAAAATAACCTGCATTCAAGAAGTGAAAAATAAGAGTGGAAATATAGCTTCACATAGGGTAGTGTAATTCTTTTGCTTACCAAGCACCAACAAACTCTGTAGAACTTTATATACAGGTGCATCTCAATAAATTAGAATATCAGCAAAAAGTTAATTTATTTTAGTATTTTAGTATACAAAGGGAAACACATATTATATAGAGTCATTACAAACAGAGTGATCTATTTCAAGTGTTTATTTCTCTTAATGTTGCTGATTATGGCTTACAACCAATGAAAACCCAAAAGTCATTATCTCAGAACATTATAATATTATATAAGACCAACTGAAAAAATGATTTTAAACTCAGAAATGTTGGCCTACTGAAAAGTATGTACAGTAAATGCACTCAATACTTGGTTGCAGCTCCTTCTGCATGAATTACTGTATCACTGCAGCGTGGCATGGAGGCGATCAGCCTGTGGCACTGCTGAGGTGTTATGAAAGCCCAGGTTACTTTGATAGCAGCCTTCAGGTCGTCTCCATTGTTGGGTCTGGTGTCTCATCTTCCTCTTGACAATACCCCATAGGTGCTCTATGGGGTTTAGGTCAGGCGAGTTTACTTGCTAATCAAACACAGTGATGGTATTGGTACTTTTGGCAGTGTGGACAGGTGCAAAGTCCTGTAGCAAAATAAAATTTCCATCTCCAAGAAGCTTGTCGGCAGAGGGAAGCATGAAGTGCTCTAAAATTTCCTAGTAGACGGCTGTACGTACTTTGGTCTTGATAAAACACAGTGAACCTACCTCAGCAGATGACATGGCTCCCCAAACCACCACTGATTGTGGAAACTTCCCACTAGACCTCAAGCAGCTTGGATTGTGGCCTCTCCACATTTCCTCCAGACTCTCGGACCTTGATTTCCAAATGAAATGCAAAATTTACTTTAATCTGAAAATAACACTTTGGACCACTGAGCAACAGTCTAGTTCTTTTTCTCCTTGGCCCAGGTAAGAAGCTTCTGGCATTGTCTATTGGTCATGACTCATGAGTGGCTATGTTTGGTGGTTGTTGAAGCACTGACTCCAGCAGCAGTCCATTCCTTGTGAATCTCCCCCAAATTTTTGAATAACCTTTTAACAATCATATCAAGGCTGCGGTTATCTCGGTTGCTTGTGCACCTTTTTCTACCACACTTTTTCCTTCCACTAAACTTTCCATTATTATGCTTTCAAACAGCACTCTGTGAACAGCCAGCTTCTTTAGCAATGACCTTTTGTGGCTTACTCTCTTTTTGGAGTATGTCAATGACTGCCTTCTGGACATCTGTCAAGTCAGCAGTCTTCCACATGATTGTGTAGCCTACCGAACAGGACTAAGGGACCATTTTAAATGCTTAGGTAGCCTTTGCAGGTGTTTTCTGTTAATTATTCTAATGTTCTGAGATAATGACTTTTGGGGTTTCATTGGCATCAACATTAACAGAAATAAACACTTAATATATCCCTCGGTGTATAATAAATCTATATATGTGTTTCCCTTTTTGTATTGAATTACTGAAATAAATGAACTTTTTGATGATATTCTAATTTATTGAGATGCACCTGTATGTAGTCCAACCAATATATGTGGGGCTGTGTCTATGAGCGTCTACTGTCTTTTATGTCACAATATTGGAAAAAAAATTACTGGGGGAGATTTTGGAAAATGTCTGAAGTTGATTCACTGCTTTTATTTTATGAGAGATGAGGATGGAATGTAACCTGGCAGCACAGATAATTTCTTTTACAGTTTCTTAATCTCCCCACTCCCTTTCCTCCTCCTTTATTTTCTCATTGTAGCCTGAACTGCTATCATTTTTTTTTTTCAGGCAAATGCAATGGTTTTTCTCATTAAAAATCTGTATTGCATTTTAGTTATTCCTTTTGACTCTCTCATAAACATTTATTTTGGGTGAATATATTTTATATAGATATATATATATATATATATATATAGAGATATATATATATATATATATATATATATATATATATATATTTGTAGAGGAGGGTCGGGCACTGCACAGCAATAATGCTGGGCAGTGGAGCCGTACTGGACTGCACGTGCGCATGTGTTGAAGGTGCCTTGCAGAGTGGTGCAAGTCCGTTCTCCATCCCCCGCACTCCTCCCTCTCCCCACTGCCCCTGTATTTGTCCGCAACCGCAGAATAAAGTTACTTACTGTTCACAGAGTGAGTTGCCGCTTTCTCTACTTTGGATGAATATATATATATATATATATATATACATACGGTATATATATATATATATATATATATACCGTATGTATATATATTGAAAACAAACCATCAGTCTTGAAATTCAATATGCCGATCTTTCTTTCAGACTGTGCCCACACAAGCAATGATTCTGTCTTGGAATGGATTACAGTATTGACACTCTGATCAGAGTTTGTCAGACGTCATTTACTGTGATCCGATTATCATTAGCATGAGACAATCAGGACACAGGTGAGGAGAAGATGAAGAACTTAATTTCTCGATCTTCATCTCCATTGTCTGTATCCATGTAATTCAGGCTGCACGTGGATGACATCTGAGTGCAGTCCAATGTCTTACAAGGACCCATACACTTGTATGGGTGCGCACCCAACAATATATGCTGCCAATTGCACTATACAGCAATTTTTTTTTCACATGCCAAACAGCATGGGAAAAAGATCACTGATCGGTAGTGTCCCAAGGTATAATATAGGGCCCAGTGCTAGCTGATAAAATATCAGATAGCCTTTATCCATGTAATACACTCTCATGTAAATACAGCCTAAGGTCAGAGTGACCCACTGGAGAGCTGTTGGCCCTTGGAACTTCAGTGTAATAGGTTTCCCCTGTACGTAGCCCACACACAATGTGCCTCCTTCACTCACTTGCAATGCAAAAGATCCACAAAATATCTTGTGTGCACTCAATTTTTGCCATGATTTTCAAAAATTGCATTAGAGACATACAGAAATTCATTGTAAAACAACTAATGATGGGCGGACCTGTGGAAGTTGGGATTCAACGAGTTCTGCCAGACTTTGATTAAAAGCTTGGTTCGGGACCTAGACTTGACCGGTACTTGACTTCGACCCCCGAACCCCACATAAATCAATTGGAAACCCAAACTTGTGTGGTATAAAATGATTGTAAAATGGTCGTAGTAAGGGCTAGGGGGCTGCAAAAGGAAGCAAAATGGGGGGCAATTGCCTTGTAAATAAATGTAGATAGGGAATAAATTAAAAAACACCTATTTTTGATAACCACCACAGGTAAAACAGACTACTACTACTGAGGCTGCAACTCTCAACTGTCTACTTTACCTTGGCTGGTTATCAAAAATGCAGGGGATCCCATGTCGTTTTTTGTTGTTTATTTTTCATTACTTAAATAAATAATTTTAAAAAATGGTGCAGGGTCCTCTCTTGGCCATGTCTCTGAGCACTGAACTCCTTGTACTTCTGAGCGCTCCAGGGAAGTTGCAGTTCTAGAATATGACTGTACTGGAAGATAATGGATTACCGGCTGCTTCACGCTTGATTATTCTCATACAGTTAGGTCCAGAAATATTTGGACAGTGACACAATTTTCGCGACTTGGGCTCTGCATGCCACCACATTGGATTTGAAATGAAATCTCTACAACAGAAATCAAGTGCAGATTGTAACGTTTAATTTGAAGGTTTGAACAAAAATATCTGATAGAAATTGTAGGAATTGTACACATTTCTTTACAAACACTCCACATTTTAGGAGGTCAAAAGTAATTGGACAAATAAACCAAACCCAAACAAAATATTTTTGTTTGCAGGCAATCACTGCCTTAAGTCTGGAACCCATGGACATCACCAAACGCTGGGTTTCCTCCTTCTTAATGCTTTGCCAGGCCTTTACAGCTGCAGCCTTCAGGTCTTGCTTGTTTGTGGGTCTTTCCGTCTTAAGTCTGGATTTGAGCAAGTGAAATGCATGCTCAATTGGGTTAAGATCTGGTGATTGACTTGGCCATTGCAGAATGTGCCACTTTTTTGCACTCATGAACTCCTGGGTAGCTTTGGCTGTATGCTTGGGGTCATTGTCCATCTTTACTATGAAGCGCCGTCCGATCAACTTTGCGGCATTTGGCTGAATCTGGGCTGAAAGTATATCCCGGTACACTTCAGAATTCATCCGGCTACTCTTGTCTGCTGTTATGTCATCAATAAACACAAGTGACCCAGTGCCATTGAAAGCCATGCATGCCCATGCCATCACGTTGCCTCCACCATGTTTCACAGAGGATGTGATGTGCCTTGGATCATGTGCCGTTCCCTTTCTTCTCCAAACTTTTTTCTTCCCATCATTCTGGTACAGGTTGATCTTTGTCTCATCTGTCCATAGAATACTTTTCCAGAACTGAGCTGGCTTCATGAGGTTTTTTTCAGCAAATTTAACTCTGGCCTGTCTATTTTTGGAATTGATGAATGGTTTGCATCTAGATGTGAACCCTTTGTATTTACTTTCATGGAGTCTTCTCTTTACTGTTGACTTAGAGACAGATACACCTACTTCACTGAGAGTGTTCTGGACTTCAGTTGATGTTGTGAACGGGTTCTTCTTCACCAAAGAAAGTATGCGGCGATCATCCACCACTGTTGTCATCCGTGGACGCCCAAGCCTTTTTGAGTTCCCAAGCTCACCAGTCAATTCCTTTTTTCTCAGAATGTACCCAACTGTTGATTTTGCTACTCCAAGCATGTCTGCTATCTCTCTGATGGATTTTTTTCTTTTTTTTCAGCCTCAGGATGTTCTGCTTCACCTCAATTGAGAGTTCCTTAGACCGCATGTTGTCTGGTCACAGCAACAGCTTCCAAATGCAAAACCACACACCTGTAATCAACCCCAGACCTTTTAACTACTTCATTGATTACAGGTTAACGAGGGAGACGCCTTCAGAGTTAATTGCAGCCCTTAGAGTCCCTTGTCCAATTACTTTTGGTCCCTTGAAAAAGAGGAGGCTATGCATTACAGAGCTATGATTCCTAAACCCTTTCTCCGATTTGGATGTGAAAACTCTCATATTGCAGCTGGGAGTGTGCACTTTCAGCCCATATTATATATATATATATATATATATATATATATATAATTGTATTTCTGAACATGTTTTTGTAAACAGCTAAAATAACAAAACTTGTGTCACTGTCCAAATATTTCTGGCCCTGACTGTATCTATGTCAATTAATGTCTCAACATGTATTTTGTAACCCTGTAGACTATTTGCAACAAAACGTTTGATGGTTTTCTGATCACAACCCAATATCTTAGAAACTTCAGGAGTCCTGCCTCTCTCTATAAGAAGTTTAACAATTTTTAACTATTCAGAATCAGAAACATCTCATTTATGGTCATTTTTGCCTGAGAAAAACAATCTACTTAATAATTCTGCACAGCTTGATAAAGGGTATTGTACACATCACCTGATATACTTCATGCAATAAGCATTCAAGTTTATACATCTTAAAGTTAAAAAATCTGCATAATAATTATTATTAGGTCAAAATACTAGCTGACCTAGTCCAACAATGATAATCTTCTGAAACTAAAACAAATATTGCAGGTAATCCCTTGCCCACATTGTGTTAAGAGACGCATTGTTGAAATACACCGGTATGTATTAACCCCTACAGCATATTGTCTTTAAATTACATAGCAAAAACCTGCTGACAGATTCCCTTTAAAGAAAAAATAAAAAATAAATTACTATTAGATAGCTTGTCCCACGACAGTGACTGTAATATAAAATAAATCCACTTAAGGGCAGAGTTCTTCTTCCAGGACAACAACTGCAATCTACATATACATTAATCTATCTATATACCAATATCCATGCTCATGAAAATAAGTATTTGGAATTAGGAATAATAGTTGTAATGCGAATGCATCAGCTATTTCGAATACACAAAATACTCAGTACAAACCAACATGGAAGTTTCTTTGCCCAACTGGCCTACTCAGTCAAAGTGCATTTTAGTTTAGCAGGAGACACTATCTACTTCCCTTACTAACTGCAAGGCACCATGCAATGCAATTTGAAAATATATCCTTCTTCTTCACACCTCCCCTCCAGTGGTTTGAAGTATGAGCTCTTGCATGAGGTGAGTGTGATTGCCTGGGCTATCAGGTCGTCACAGGGTATTGTGCAATCTGCCATTCTGTGCAATAGCCACCTCCTCCTTGGTTATGGGTCCCGGACCTTTGGTGTTGCCAAGAACAAGCTGATCAAAATCCTAGTAACACTCTGCACCACACCGACCAGACACACCAGTGGACGTCCTGAGTGGAATAGTGTCACCCACTTGGAGGGTTGGTAAGGGGCGTCAGGAGTGTCAGGACACAGACAGACAGACAGTGACTCTCAAGAGGAGAGGTCAGGAGCTGGGCTCCTTGGAACTACTAGGTGGCAGACGTTGGTCTGTGCCTGGTAGGAGCTGGACCCCGGTCGCAGGGGATCGTGACAAGGGGCACAGACTGTCGAGGAGGACTGCCGGCATCCTTGTGCCATCACCAGGCAGAGGCCAGGGCACGACGGGATACGTGGACCCTAGGTCAGGGAGTAGCTTCAGGCATCCTGAAAATTTACCCGACGAGGACGGAGCCTTGAAGATCCGTTTTCCACCCGCTCCAAAATCGGGGTACTAGCGCAACGAGGGGGATAGTACTTTCCACTACACGATCCAGAAAATCCCAAGAGTGAACCCTGAGAGCAAGCTCACCCACTTAGCCACACTCGGGAGCGGGACCCGATTAGTTCTACACTAAAGGGACCAACTAGAAGACAAGGTGCCACGGGAAAAGGTCACAGGCCAACAGGCAACACCAACGGGCACGGGACTCAGGCGTGCTCCCTCTCAGTGGCAGCGGTGTCCAGAACTTTGGTTTACTACAGTTGTCGGTGTCAGCGTTATTGGACTGAGTACGCAAGTGACAGGCAGTGTAGACAATGGTTGTGTGAATTTACAAACTCTGCTTCCAACTGTATCACTAGGAACATTCAATGCCTTTGTTATCTATCTGTATCCTATTATTTGGTTTCTATAAGGTAATGATCACTTCACTTAGCTTTTGGTTCATTCTTTTGACAACCTAAGAATATTTGTGACCTTAAGGGCGGCGTTACATGGTACGATATATCGTGCGATCGCATAAGCGATCGCACCCGCCCCGGTCGTTTGTGCATCACGGGCAATTTGTTTCCCGTGGCACACAAGTCATTTACCCCATTACACGTACTTACCTCTCGGACAATCTCGCTGTGGGCAGCGAACATCCTCTTCCTGAAAGGGGAGGGACGTTTGGCGTCACAGCGACGTCACACAGCGGCCGCCTAATAGAAGCGGAGGGGCGGAGATGAGCGGGACGTAACATCCCGCCCACCTCCTTCCGCATTGCCGGCAGGACGCAGGTAAGCTGTGTTCGTCGTTCCCGGGGTGTCACACGGAGCGATGTTTGCTGCCTCAGGAACGACGAACAACCGGCGCGCAGAAGGAGGAACGACTTTATGAAAATGAACGATGTGTCAACGAGCAACGATAAGGTGAGTATTTTTGCTCGTTCACAGTCGTTCGTAGCTGTCACACGGTACAACATCTCTAACGATGCCGGATGTGCGTCACAGAATCCGTGACCCCGATGACATATCGCCCGATATATCGTAGTGTGTGACGCCGCCCTAAGGCCATTGCCCATGAGAAATAGAATGAGCTTTTCAGAAATGTTGGTGTCTGGCAATGCAAGATGTTTATAGCAGGTTATAACATCTAATTGCTCTACTAAGTAAAAAAAGTTGCTTGTTATGATGGAGTTGTATTATTCTGAGACTGTTATTAAAGGGGTTTTCCACTACTAGGGCAACCACTTCTGATTCCACATGTTTCCCCCCAGTAAAATAATAAAGACTATAATAACCTCCCGTACCGGTACCGTTTAGTCCCCCTTCACAGACTAAAACAGCAATAAATTTCCCTTTTTGGCATTTAAGCATTTTTGGTGGCATGTGAGCAAGGTGTGAATGTGGTAACAATTTAAAATGTAACCTTTAATATACTGATTAAAAGAGTAACAAACCACACAACATAAATGGTTGTTAAACCAACCTATTAAAAAGGAGCAATTTTTTGCAGGCTCCAAATATTACCCATTCAGGACAAAACTCCACATTTAAGCGGGAAAGAACCACTGATTTCCTCCCTCTGTGGTGATGAAAAGTAAAGACAACACTAGAAGGGTTGTCAATCGCAATAACCAGTGTTCAGCAGGGTCATATAGACAACACTTGCTAAATCTTAATATAACAAAGAAAAACAAGGTGGTCCAATGTAAAGAGGGGGGAGCCAATTTTTTGCCTCACATTACCCCACAATTGGCCACCATCTGACCTTATATGCTCCAGGACCTGGGAAGGGTCACAGGATGGAGAGTAACAGGACGGTGTGTCTTGGCGGCGAGTGCCATTAATCTGACTGCAGGCTCCATTGAATCACCCACAGTTGACCAGATGAACTTCAAGAAAATGGCGGCACGCGCACAGATAGGACTCTGTGGCCATTTTCTTGCAGTTCATCGTGTCAATCTGCACATGCACCGCCTCCATGGCCATTTTCTTGATGTACATTGCGTCAACCATGGGCAATTCAATAGAGCATGTAGTCAGCTCAATACACCCGCCGCTGAGACACCCCATCCTGTGACCTTCCCGAGTCGCTCCACTGCTGTGACACTCCCGCAGCCTATCGGCAGATCAACGGTGCCTGCTGCCGCAACACTATTGCAGGCAACCCGCAGATCAATGGCACCCACCGCGACACTCTTGACCCTGTCCTCTGACCCTGCCTCCTATGACCCCACTTAACCACTGTCGCCTCAATAAGCCATATCCGTTTTGTAAGACCCACCCCTATTTTACTCCCAGTTTTAGGAGGAGAAAAGTGTGTCTTACAATCCGGAAGTTATGGTATGTCCTTATGCCAAGCCAGGCCTCAACTGAATGGGGAAGTGAAAGAAAACCTGGCATAGCTTGCACATTTGTGACAGGGACCATGTGGGGGGGTGGCTCACTCCAGCCTTCCTGGACAAGGTTTTAAATGCAAGCTACATCTTTCTTTCACTTCATTTATATGAGACCTGGTTTGACACATGGAAAGGTTGAAACATGGAAATGCAGGATATTAGTGACAGGGACCATCCAAATTTGTGTACACTTTGATGTAGTTGGATGGCTTTTGTGCTCTTTGACCAATAAACGCTAACTAAATACCTTACATTTTTAACATTTGCTGCAGGTATGGAGTTCATGCATTCATTAATTGCAGTATGGGATGCATAGTATATTGGTCACTTAGCGTATTTGTACACCTGTACATTAGTTTAGCTGGCTATTTTTTTTTTTGTAGGAATTTTACTTAAGTACTTGACTTGATTTAGATTTTTGGTGTAAGGAATGCCACAGATCATAATAAATTAGACGACCTGGGGTGTCCCATGTCTATCATGCCCTATCCCTGACCCAGCTTCGCCCATTTTGGAAGAGCTGAGGGAAACCGGGGTGATAACAGTAAAAGTCACAAAATGTGTGCACAACTTCTAGTTGCACCAAAATTTGGCGACTTTTCGAAGCATTAACACCACAATTCTGGCAGGATGGCTTTGATGACTCGGGCATTAACTGTACCTATTTGCATTGTTTGTTGCCCAACAAGGAAAAAAAAATCATTATATCAGTGAGCAATTCAAGCTTCATATACCAATTTTGATACATAATATTTCTATTCTTTTGAAATATATTAGCTGTGCTATATGCATTTTTGATTGCCAAAAAGAAACATCACCAGATATGACCAGCTAATGTATGCAAACTAGCTCTCCTCTAGAAGAAAGAATATTGTCCCTCTAATGGCACCCTTCATGTAAGTACTGTATCATCTTATGTGCGCTGTCTTTAAGTGATTGCATGGAACAATTTTAAAATATTGTAATGCAGAAAACACATCTGCGGAAAGAAGTTGATTTAAACATATTTCTAATCTTACTGAGCTGAGTTACTGAGCTTGTTCCATACTTGAATGTCACATCATATCTGTTCATGGCAGTTTACAGAAGAAAGTAGTTGACAGTGTTCAGTAATTTATGCAACATTCTGCATTTTCCGTTTAAGATTCTTCATTCCCCTCATGTACCGTGCATTATGTGTCTGCTGCTCTTTTTCCCATTTTGAAAACTAAATAAAGTATTGTCATTGCAAGTAACTCAACAGAAATTGTCCTCAAATGTCAGTGAAATCCACTTGACATTTACACTAGCAATTTTAAGTAATAAACAACATTTTGTTTACTGTTGCAAGATTCTTTTTTTGCTGCCAAAATGACATCAAATATATTGATTTGCTCAACAATAGTTACAATAGCCATTACATTTGTATGAGTTCCAGAAACTCTCTCCAGCCAGCCTGTTTCAGGACAGTATATATATATATATATATATATATATATATATATATATATATATATTACTAGCTGTAGTACCGAGGCATTGCCCGGGATAGTAACTTTCTCTCTCTCTCTCCCAGTCTCTGTCTGTGTGTCGCTGTCTGTCTGTCTCTCTGTCTGTCTCTTTCCTTGTCTGTCTGTGTCTATGTCTCTGACTATTTCTATCTCTGTCTGTATTTGTATCAGTCTATCGGTCTCCGTCTCTGTGTCTGTCTGTCTCTCTTTATCTCTCTGTGTCTGTCTCTATGTGTGTGTGTGTCTGTCTGTCTCTTTCCCCGTCTGTCTCTTTTCCGTCTGTCTTGGTCTGTCTCTTTCCAAGTCTGTCTCTTTCCCCGTCTGTCTCTTTCCCCGTCTGTCTCTTTCCAGGGCTGTCTCTTTGCAAGTCTGTCTCTTTCCAGGTCTGTCTCTTTGCCCGTCTGTCTCTTTGCCCATCTGTCTCTTTGCCCGTCTGTCTCTTTTCCGTCTGTCTTGGTCAGTCTCTTTCCAGGGCTGTCTTTTTCAAGGTCTGTCTCTTTCTCCATCTGTCTCTTCCCCGTCTGTCTCTTTCCAGGGCTCTCTCTTTCCAGGGCTGTCTCTTGCCCGGCTAACTCTTTCCAGGACTGTCTCTTTTCAGGGTTGTCTCTTTCCCCATCTGTCTCTTTCTCCGGCTGTCTCTTTGCCCGGCTGTCTCTTTGCCCGTCTGTCTCTTTCCAGGGATGTCTCTTTCCAGGGCTGTCTCTTTCCCCATCTGTCTCTGTCTGTGTCTCTGTTTGTCTGTCTTTTTCTGTCTCTCCACCGACATCATATAACCTCACGCATAAGCTTCAACTAACAGTTTATTTTGTTCCTATAGCAACCACTGACAGTTGCTATTAATAACCTATAGCTCCCACCTCCATTCAGTTTAATGGCGGCAGGATTTTAGAGACTTAGGCGGGCTTTGCACACTACGACATCGCAGCCCGATGCTGCGATGCCGAGTGCGATAGTGCCCGCCCCCGTCGCAGCAGCGATATGTGGTGATAGCTGGCGTAGCGAAAGTTATCGCTACGCCAGCTTCACACACACACTCACCTGCCGTGCGACGTCCCTGTGGCCGGCGACCCGCCTCCTTGTTAAGGGGGCGGGTCGTGCGGCGTCACTGCGACGTCACACGGCAGGCAGCCAATCAGAGCGGAGGGGCGGAGATGAGCAGGATGTAAACATCCTGCCCACCTCCTTCCTTCCGCATATCCTACGGAAGCCGCAGTGAGGCCGGTAGGAGACGTTCCTCGCTCCTGCGACTTCACACACAGCGATGTGTGATGCCGCAGGAGCGAGGAACAACATCGGACCGTCGCGTCAGCGTAATCATGGATTACGCCGACGCTGCACCGATGATACGATTACGACGCTTTTGCGCTCGTTAATCGTATCATCCAGCCTTTACACACTGCGATGTCGCATGCGATGCCGGAAGTGCGTCATTTTCAATTTGACCCCACCGACATCGCACCTGCGATGTCGCAGTGTGCAAAGTGCCCCTAACTGTAAAGCACGGGGTTAAATTTTTCTGTCAAAACATAGTCTACGACGCTAACTGGGTCACATGGGGCGTCTGTGCAAAATTTGGGGATTGCAAATGCGACGGTGCAGATTCCTTTAGCGGACATACACACATACACTCAGATTTTTTATATATATATATATATATATTAGAAAGTGACCCGATTCTAACGCATCGGGTATTCTAGAATTTATTGTGTAGTTAATGTATGATTTGTGTTTTATATATATATATATATATATATATATATAGATGTTGTTGAGTGTAGTTGCCAAGTGTTTGTGTAGGGCGCTGTAAATGTTCTGGGTGTTGTCTGGGTGTAGGTGGTGTGAGAGTTGTGTTGTTTGTGTGTTGCGTTGTGTGTGCTGCGTTGCTTGTGGAGCGCTGTGTGTCTGCAGCGTTGTGTGTGTGGTGCTGTGTGTGTTGCGTGGTTTGTGTGGGTGTGTGTGTGTTTTGGGGGGAAGTATGTTTTGTGCAGTGTGTGTGTGTTGGAGGATTAGTTCTGGGGAAAGAGGAGTATAATAGGAGGAGTAGTCCTGGGGGGAGAGGAGTATAATAGGAGTAGTCCTGGGGTGAGAGCAGGATAATAGGAGGAGTAGTCCTGGGGAGAGAGCAGGATAATAGGAGGAGTAGTCCTGGGGAGAGAGGAGGATAATAGGAGGAGTAGTCCTGGGGGGAGAGGAGTATAATAGGAAGAGTAGTCCTGGGGGAGAGGAGTATAATAGGAGGAGTAGTCCTGGGGGGGAGAGCAGGATAATGGGAGGAGAGCAGGATAATAGGAGGAGTAGTCCTGGGGAGAGAGGAGGATAATAGGAGGCGTAGTCCTGGGGGGAGAGGAGGATAATAAAAGAAGTAGTCCTGGGGAGAGAGTAGGATAATAGGAGGAGTAATCCTGGGGGGAGAGGAGGATAATAGGAGGAGTAATCCTGGGGGGAGAGGAGTATAATAGGAGGAATAGTCCTGGGGGGAGAGGAGTTTAATAGGAGGAATAGTCCTGGGGGGGGGAGAGGAAAATAATAGGAGGAGTAGTCCTGGGGGAGAGGAGAATAAGGGAGGAGTAAACCTGGGGGGAGAGGAGTATAATAGAAAGAGTAGTCCTGGGGGGAGAGGAGTATAATAGGAGGAGTAGTCCTGAGTGTAGAGGAGGATAATAGGAGGAGTAGTCCTGGGGGGAGAAGAGTATAATAGGAGTAGTCCTGGGGGAAGGTGTCTAATACGTAGAGTAGTCCTTGGGGGAGGTGTCTATTAGGTGGAGTAGTCCTGGTGGGAGGTTTATAGGTGCCCAATGTGTGTGGGGGGCATGGCCGAGCGGGCAGAGTGTGTGGGGAGCGTGGCCGAGCGGGCAGAGTGTGTGGGGGGCGTGGCCGAGCTGGCAGAGTGTGTGGGAGGCGTGGATGAGTTAGAAGAGTGTGGGGGGCGTGGCCGAGCGGGCAGAGTGGGGGGGCATGGCCGAACGGGCAGAGTGGGTGTCTATTAGGTGGATTAGTCCTGGGGGAGGTGTATAGGTGCCCAATGTGTGTGGGGGGGTGGCCGTGGCCGAGCAGGCAGAGTGGGTGGGGGGCGTGGCCGAGCGGCCAGAGTGGGTGGAAGCCGTGGGCGAGCGGGCAGAGTGTGTGGGGGGCATGGCTGAGCGGGCAAAGTGTGTGGAGGGCGTGGCTGAGCAGGCAAAGTGTGTGGGAGGCGTGTCCAAGCAAGCAGAGTGTGTGGGGGGCGTGTCCAAGCAGGCAGAGTGTGGGGGGCGTGGCTGAGCAGGCAAAGTGTCTGGGGGCGTGTCCGAGCAGGCAGAGTGTGTGGGGGGCGTGGCCGAGCGGGCAGAGTGTGTGGGGGGCGTGGCCAAACAGGCAGTGTGGGGGTGCGTGGCCGAGCAGCCAGAGTGTGTGGGGGGCGTGTGTGAGCGGGCAAAGTGTGTGGGGGGCGTGGCTGAGCGGGCAAAGTGTGTGGAGGGCGTGGCTGAGGTGGCAAAGTGTGTGGGAGGCGTGTCCAAGCAAGCAGAGTGTGGGGGGGCGTGTCCGAGTGGGAAGAGTGTGGAGGGGCGTGGCTGAGCGTGCAAAGTGTCTGGGGGGCGTGTCCGAGCGGGCAGAGTGTGTGGGGGCGTGGCCGAACCGGCAGAGTGCGTGCGGGGGTGGCCAAGCAGGCAGTGTGTGAGGGGCGTGGCCGAGCGGGCAGAGTGTGTGGGGGCGTGGCTGAGCGGGCAACTATGCAAAGCGGTTTACATAGTTACCCAATGTGTATCATGGTTACAAGCGTACGCCAGCTCCAGGACACGTGTGTCGGGAGGCGGGGTAAGCTAGTAAGCATGGTACACATCAGGTAGCTATTCAAAGCGACAGTGCTGGGTCACTTTTTGTTTGTTGGTCTCCTGTTGTGCAGCACGCATCGGCATGTTTGACAGCAGGAGACCATTGGTCTGAATGGGCAGGGAGCCGGCAATCCCAGAAACGCGAGAGTATGTCTCGGCTGGGTTGCCGGTGTGGGCTCCAAGGTGTGCAGCACTTACCTGGGAGTAGGGGTTCTGTGTGGGTTCGGGGAATGCGTGCGGGGTGCGGGGCCAGGCCGAGCGTCCAATGCGTGGGAGGGCGGGGCCTGGCCAAGCGGCCAATGCGTGCGGGGAGCGGGGCCAGGCCGAGCACAGCGGCCAATGCGACGGTTGTCACTGTAATGACGTCATTTTCGTTATAATAAGAATAAGGCAAATATATATATACTAGAAGGTGGCCCGATTCTACGCATCGGGTATTCTAGAATTTACGTATTGTGTAGTTCATGTATGATTTTTGTTATATATATATATAGATGTTGTTGTGTGTAGTTACCAAGTGTTTGTGTAGGGCGCTGTACATGTTCTGGGTGTTGTCTGGGTGTGGCGGGGGGTGAGAGCGGTGTTGTATGTGTGTTGCGTTGTTTGTGGAGCGCTGTGTGTCTGTAGCGTTGTGTGTGTGTTGCGCGGTTTGTGTGTGTGTGGTGTGTTTTGGGGGAGGTATGTTTTGTGCAATGTGTGTGTTGTGCGGTATGTGCGTATATTTGTGTGTGCAGCGTTGTCTGTGTGTGTGGGTGTCTGTGTAGGGCAGTTGTTTGTGGTTCCCAGTATGTGTGTGTGGTGTGTTGTGCAGTGCGCGCACGTGTGTGTGTTGGGGGAGGTGTGCACTTCCCATCGTGCTCCATCCCCCATGCAACGCACTCACCATCGTGCTCCATCCCCTATGCTGCGCACCCCCCATCGTGCTCCATCTCCCATCCTGCGCACTCGTAAACGTGCTCCATCCGCCATGCAGCGCACTCCCCATCGTGCTCCATCCCCCATGCTGCGCACTCCCAAACGTGCTCCATCCGCCATGCTGCGCACTCCCCATCGTGCTCCATCCCCCATGCTGCGCACTCCCAAACGTGCTCCATCCGCCATGCTGCGCACTCCCAAACGTGCTCCATCCGCCATGCTGCGCACTCCCAAACGTGCTCTATCCGCCATACTCCGCACTCCCCATCGTGCTCCATCCGCCATGCAGCGCACTCCCAATCGTGCTCCATCCCCCATGCTGCGCACTCTCAAACGTGCTCCATCCGCCATGCTGCGCACTCCCCATCGTGCTCCATCTCCCATGCTGCGCACTCCCTAACGTGCTCCATCTGCCATGCTGCGCACTCTCAAATGTGCTCCATCCGCCATGCTGCGCACTCCCAAACATGCTACATCCGCCATACTCCGCACTCCCCATCGTGCTGCATCCCCCATGCTGCGCACTCCCAAACGTGCTCCATCCGCTATGCTGCGCACTCCCAAACGTGCTCCATCCCCTATGCTGCGCACCCTCCATCGTGCTCCATCTCCCATCCTGCGCACTCCCAAACGTGGTCCATCCGCCATGCTGCGCACTCCCAAACGTGCTCCATTCGCCATGCTGCGCACTCCCAAAAAACGTGCTCCATCCGTCATGCTGCGCACTCCCAAACGTGCTCCATCCGCCATGCTGCGCACTCCCAAACGTGCTCCATCCGCCATGCTGCGCACTCCCAAACGTGCTCCATCCGCCATGCTGCGCACTCCCAAACGTGCTCCATCCGCCATGCTGCGCACTCCCAAACGTGCTCCATCCGCCATGCTGCACATTCCCAAACGTGCTCCATCCGCCATGCTGCGCACTCCCAAACGTGCTCCATCCGCCATGCTGCGCACTCCCAAACATGCTCCATCCGCCATGCTGCGCACTCCGAAACGTGCTCCATCCACCATGCTGCGCCAGCATCAGCCTCTCTACCCGCAGCATCAGCCTCTCTCCCCGCAGCATCAGTCACTCTGTCCCCAGCATCAGCCTCTCTGTCCCAAGCATCAGCCTCTCTGTCCCCAGCATCAGCCTCTCTGTCCCAAGCATCAGCCTTTCTGTCCCCAGCATCAGCCTCTCTGTCCCCAGCATCAGCCTCTCTGTCCCCAGCATCAGCCTCTCTGTCCCTAGCATCAGCCTCTCTGTCCCCAGCATCAGCCTCTCTGTCCCCAGCATCAGCCTCTCTGTCCTCAGCATCAGCCTCTCTGTCCCCAGCATCAGCCTCTCTGTCCCCAGCATCAATCTCTCTGTCCCTAGCAGCAGCCTCTCTGTCCCCAGCATCAGCCTCTCTGTCCCCAGCATCAGCCTCTCTGTCCCCAGCATCAGCCTCTCCATCCCAGCCTTCTCCTGGATCAGCCTCTCTCATCCCAGCATCAGCCTCTCTGTCCCCAGCATCAGCCTCTCTGTCCCCAGCATGAGCCTCTCTGTCCCCAGCATCAGCATCTCTGTCCCCAGCATCAGCCTCTCTGTCCCCAGCATCAGCCTTTCCATCCCAGCCTTCCCCAGGATCAGCCTCTCTCATCCCAGCATCAGCCTCTCTCATCCCAGCATCAGCCTCTCTGTCCCCAGCATCAGCCTCCCCATCCCAGCCTTCCCCAGGATCAGCCTCTCTCCTCCCAGCCTCCTCCAGCACGCCATGCTCCTCTGCCAACACTCACAGATCCGATCGCATACACTCACACACACCCGATCGCATACACTCACACACACCCGATCGCATACACTCACACACACCCGATCGCATACACTCACACACACACACGATCGCATACACTCACACACACACACATTGACGATATCGCACATACGCGCTTATACTCACAACATCCGGAGATACCACATGCTTCTGGCCATGTGATCCTCCGGCAGGTCCTGGAAGCTCACAACAGCACAGTATCGCCGCCGAGAAGCAAGCGATATCCCAGGATGTTGTGAGTATGTGGATGCGATGTGATGTGTGTGTGATGTGTGTGTGTGATGTGTGTGTGAGAGTGAGTGTGATCTGATGTGTGTGTATGTGTGTGTGTGTATGTTCCGCCGCTGCAGGACCTTGATGTGTGGATGCGATGTGAGGTGTGTATGTGTGTGTGTGAGAGTGAGTGTGATCTGATGTGTGTGCGTGTGGATCTTCCGCCGCTGCAGGACCTTGATGTGCTGGTAACTATGCTACCATGGTTACCAGCGCATCACGTCCCCCACTCGCACGGGAGCCCACACCAGCATACGGCGGCAAGGCCAGCAATGCGAGGGTAAGTGTCGGCTGGGTTGGCGGCGTACGCTGATGTGGGCTCCCGTTGGGGGGTGGGGTGGGGGGGGTTGTACAGTACTCACCTGGGAGCCGTGACCGTGTCAGTTCGGGGAATGCGCGGGGGGGGGCAGAGCTAACGTCCATTGCGTGAGGGGGGCGGGGCGTGGCGTGGCCGAGTTGCCAATGCCTGCAGGGTGCCGGGGCGAGAGGCCAATCTGTGGGGGGCGGAGCCTGGGCGAGCGGCTGGCCAATCCGTGTGGGGGCGCAGCCTGGGCGAGCGGCCAATCGGTGTGGGGGGGGGCGGGGCCATGGCGAGCCCAGCGGCCAATCAGCTTTGTGTCACCGTAAGGACACAATGTCACCGGAAGGACACAATTTTGAAGCATGACAGACAGACAGACAGACAGACAGACAGACAGAATAAGGCAATTATATATATAGACTAGAAGGTGGCCCGATTCTAACGCATCGGGTATTCTAAAATGTATTGTGTAGTTAATGTATGATTTTTGTTATATATATAGATGTTGTTGTAGTTGCCAAGTATTTGTGTAGGGCGCTGTAAATATTCTGGGTGTTGTCTGGGTGGGGGTGTGTGAAAGCGGTGTTGTTTGTGTGTTGCGTTGTTTGTAGAGCGCTGTGTGTCTGCAGCGTTGTGTGTGTGTGTGTGGTGCTATATGTGTTGCACAGTTTGTGTGGGTGTGTGTGTGTTGGGGGGAAGTACGTTTTGTGCAGTGTGTGTGTGTGTTGGAGGAGTAGTCCTAAAGGGAGAGGAGTATAATAGTAGGAATAGTCCTGGGGTAAGAGGAGGATAATAGGAGGAGTAGTCCTGGAGGGAGAGGAGGATAATAGGAGGAGTAGTCCTGGAGGTGAGGAGTATAATAGGGGGAGTAGTCCTGAGGGGAGAGGAAGATAATAGGGGCAGTAGTCCTGGGGGGAGAGGAGGATAATAGGAGGAGTAGTCCTGGGGGGAGAGGAGTATAATAGGAGGAGTAGACCTGGGGAGAGAGGAAGATAATAGGAGGAGTAGTCCTGGGGGAGAGGAGTATAATAGGAGGAGTAGTCCTGGAGGTGAGGAGTATAATAGGAGGAGGAGTACAGGGGGGAGAGGAGGATAATATGAGGAGTAGTCCTGAGGGTGAGGAGTCTAATAGGAGGAGTAGTCCTGGGGGTAGAGGAGTCTACAAGGAGGAGTATTACTGAGGGGGAGAAGAATAATAAGAGGAGTAGTCCTGGGGGGAGAGGAGGATAATAGGAGGAGTAGTCCTGTGGGGAGAGCAGGATAATAGGAGGAGTAGTCCTGGGGAGAAAGGAGGATAATAGGAGGAGTAGTCCTGGGGTGAGAGGAGTATAATAGAAGTAGTCCTTGGGGGTGAGGAGTATAATAGGAGGAGTAGTCCTGGGGGGAGAGGAGGATAATAAGTGGAGTAGTCCTGGGGGGAGAGGAGGATAATAGGAGGAGTAGTCCTGGGGGAGAGCAGGATAATAGGAGGAGGAGTCCTGGGCGGAGAGGAGGATAATAGGAGGAGTAGTCCTGGGTGAGAGGAGTATAATAGGAGGAGTAGTCCTGTGGGGAGAGCAGGATAATAGGAGGAGTAGTCCTGGGGGAGAGCAGGATAATAGGAGGAGTAGTCCTGGGGGGAGAAGAGTATAATAGGAGGAGTAGTCCTGGGGGAGAGGAGTATAATAGGAGGAGTAGTCTTGGAGGTGGGGAGTATAATAGGAGGAGTAGTCCTGGGGGGAAAAGAGGATAATAGGAGGAGTAGTTCTGGGGGTGCGGAGTCTAATAGGAGGAGTAGTCCTGTGGGGAGAGCAGGATAATAGGAGGAGTAGTCCTGGGGAGAAAGGAGGATAATAGGAGGAGTAGTCCTGGGGTGAGAGGAGTTTAATAGAAGTAGTTTTGGGGGTGAGGAGTATAATAGGAGGAGTAGTCCTGGGGGGAGAGGAGGATAATAGGTGGAGTAGTCCTGGGGGGAGAGGAGGATAATAGGAGGAGTAGTCCTGGGGGTGAGGAGTCTAATAGGAGGAGTAGTCCTGTGGGGAGAGGAGTCTAATAGGAGGAGTAGTCCTGGAGGGAGAGGAGTCTAATAGGAGTAGTATTCCTGTGGGGAGAGGAGGATAATAGGAGGAGTAGTCCTGGGGAGAAAGGAGGATAATAGGAGGAGTAGTCCTGGGGTGAGAGGAGTATAATAGAAGTAGTGCTGGGGGGAGAGAAGTATAATAGGAGGAGTAGTCCTGGGGGGAGAGCAGGATAATAAGAGGAGTAGTCCTGGGGGAGAGGAGGATAATAGGAGGAGTAGTCCTGGAGGTGAGGAGTATACTAGGAGGAGTAGTCCTGTGGGTAGAGGAGGATAATAGGAGGAGTAGTCCTGGGGGTGAGGAGTCTAATAGGAGTAGTCCTGGGGGGAGATGAGTCTAATAGGAGGAGTATTCCTGGGGGGAGAGGAGGATAATAGGAGGAGTAGTGCTGGGGGTGAGGAGTCTAATAGGAGGAGTATTCCTGGGGGGGGAAAGAATAATAGGAGAAGTAGTCCTGGGGGGAGAGGAGGATAATAGGAGGAGTAGTCCTGGGAAGAAAGGAGGATAATAAGAGGAGTAGTCCTGGGGGGAGTGGAGGATAATAATAATAATAATAATAATAATAATAATTATTAATTTATATAGCGCTATTAATTCCACAGCGCTTTACATACATTGTAGAAGGAGTAGTCCTGAGGGTGAGGAGTCTAATAGGAGGAGTAGTCCTGGGGGTAGAGGAGTCTACAAGGAGGAGTATTCCTGAGGGGGAGAAGAATAATAAGAGGAGTAGTCCTGGGGGGAGAGGAGGATAATAGGAGGAGGAGTCCTGGGGAGAAAGGAGGATAATAGGAGGAGTAGTCCTGAGGTGAGAGGAGTATAATAGAAGTAGTCCTTGGGGGTGAGGAGTATAATACTTGGAGTAGTCCTGGGGGGAGAGGAGGATAATAGGTGGAGTAGTCCTGGGGGGAGAGGAGGATAATAGGAGGAGTTGTCCTGGGGGAGAGCAGGATAATAGGAGGAGGAGTCCTGTGGGGAGAAGAGTATAATAGGAGGAGTAGTCCTGGGGGAGAGGAGTATAATAGGAGGAGTAGTCCTGGAGGTGAGGAGTATAATAGGAGGAGTAGTCCTGGGGGGAAAAGAGGATAATAGGAGGAGTAGTCCTGGGGGTGTGACGCCCTGGGCATGCCAGGGGTCACAGGTCATCACACCACCACACCCTACATCCCAGTTAGGAACACCAAAGCTACTAAAATCCTTGTTGCCTTCCTCCAGGGGCTGATGTTCACACCAGGGGGTGGGCCAGGCGGTTGGCTACGCCCACCGAGGAGTACACAGCCCTGGAGGCGGGAGGAACCAGGCAGAACAGTGAAGGAAGTGAAAGTAGAAGGAAGTGCTAGAGGAGCTAAGTGAAAGTGAAGTAGTAGTGGAGCAAAGAAGAAAAGAGTAAAAGTGAGTTTAGAAAGCCCTGAAGTTGGTCTGGCTAAGTGCAGGACAGTGTTAGCAAGGTCAGCAACAGCGGTGATCGTCTGGAGGGGGACTGCTCGGAGGTTGCTGGAAGGACCGCGGACGGGTAGTGGCCCGGCGGTCTGGATCAGTATACGAAGGACAGTCAGCACCAGGGCAAGGGCCTCTCGGACCCCGGCAAGGCTAGGAGTCGCCATAATTTGCCAAATCCGTCAGTGAAGGGGACGTCGATCCCCCAACAACCAAGTCCCCACTGAAGGCAAAAGTCCAACCATTAAGGAGGAACACCGCCACCGCCAGGGCACCAGTTCCTCGGGGCCAGCGTCTGTGGGCAAAGCAGGGCTCCTCCGGCCCATATCCAAGCCAGGGAGCGGGTTACTGGTGGGAACCCATCGCTACCAACATAGAAACACTAGGTGCAGGTCAAAGGGACATCACCGTTACCTACTGGGAGAGCAAGTGCAGCCGTCCGTGGGAACTGTCTTTCCAGCCGTGTGGTTTACCGTAAAACTGTGTCAACGTCTCAGGCTGAGTGAGTACCACAGTGCCGCAAGGCACCGCGCTGCCCCCGCGTCCCTGCGCCCACCAAGCCCTGCATCTCCCAACTCATCACTGGGGCCCGGGATCACCAACCCCTACCCACGGAGGGGCAACACAACAACTGGCTGCTCCATACCATCCTTCCCGGGATCCCCACACAGAGCAGCGGTGGTGCCAACAAATCACCACAACCGTGAGTGGCGTCACGGACAATAAACCATCCCCCACACCCAACAACCCCCTTTCACTCACGGGCGAGGAGCGCCGCTAGAGTACCCGGGATCCGGCTCATCGCTCGAGCCACCGAGCAGCAGCAGGCCGCAGCGGCCGCGGCGGCCGGACCCGAGCAGCGGTGGGAGAGCGCGGCGTCCCCTCCTCCGCCCGCGACAGGGGTGAGGAGTCTAATGGGAGGAGTATTCCTGGGGGGAGAGGAGGATAATAGGAGGAGTAGTCCTGTGGGGAGAGCAGGATAATAGGAGGAGTAGTCCTGGGGAGAAAGGAGGATAATAGGAGGAGTAGTCCTGGGGTGAGAGGAGTATAATAGAAGTAGTCTTGGGGGTGAGGAGTATAATAGGAGGAGTAGTCCTGGGGGGAGAGGAGGATAATAGGTGGAGTAGTCCTGGGGGGAGAGGAGGATAATAGGAGGAGTTGTCCTGGGGGAGAGCAGGATAATAGGAGGAGGAGTCCTGTGGGGAGAAGAGTATAATAGGAGGAGTAGTCCTGGGGGAGAGGAGTATAATAGGAGGAGTAGTCCTGGAGGTGAGGAGTATAATAGGAGGAGTAGTCCTGGGGGGAAAAGAGGATAATAGGAGGAGTAGTCCTGGGGGTGTGACGCCCTGGGCAAGCCAGGGGTCACAGGTCATCACACCACCACACCCTACATCCCAGTTAGGAACACCAAAGCTACTAAAATCCTTGTTGCCTTCCTCCAGGGGCTGATGTTCACACCAGGGGGTGGGCCAGGCGGTTGGCTACGCCCACCGAGGAGTACACAGCCCTGGAGGCGGGAGGAACCAGGCAGAACAGTGAGGGAAGTGAAAGTAGAAGGAAGTGCTAGAGGAGCTAAGTGAAAGTGAAGTAGTAGTGGAGCAAAGAAGAAAAGAGTAAAAGTGAGTTTAGAAAGCCCTGAAGTTGGTCTGGCTAAGTGCAGGACAGTGTTAGCAAGGTCAGCAACAGCGGTGATCGTCTGGAGGGGGACTGCTCGGAGGTTGCTGGAAGGACCGCGGACGGGTAGTGGCCCGGCGGTCTGGAGCAGTATACGAAGGACAGTCAGCACCAGGGCAAGGGCCTCTCGGACCCCGGCAAGGCTAGGAGTCGCCATAATTTGCCAAATCCGTCAGTGAAGGGGACGTCGATCCCCCAACAACCAAGTCCCCACTGAAGGCAAAAGTCCAACCATTAAGGAGGAACACCGCCACCGCCAGGGCACCAGTTCCTCGGGGCCAGCGTCTGTGGGCAAAGCAGGGCTCCTCCGGCCCATATCCAAGCCAGGGAGCGGGTTACTGGTGGGAACCCATCGCTACCAACATAGAAACACTAGGTGCAGGTAAAAGGGACATCACCGTTACCTACTGGGAGAGCAAGTGCAGCCGTCCGTGGGAACTGTCTTTCCAGCCGTGTGGTTTACCGTAAAACTGTGTCAACGTCTCAGGCTGAGTGAGTACCACAGTGCCGCAAGGCACCGCGCTGCCCCCGCATCCCTGCGCCCACCAAGCCCTGCATCTCCCAACTCATCACTGGGCCCCGGGATCACCAACCCCTACCCACGGAGGGGCAACACAACAACTGGCTGCTCCATACCATCCTTCCCGGGATCCCCACACAGAGCAGCGGTGGTGCCAACAAATCACCACAACCGTGGGTGGCGTCACGGACAATAAACCATCCCCCACACCCAACAACCCCCTTTCACTCACGGGCGAGGAGCGCCGCTAGAGTACCCGGGATCCGGCTCATCGCTCGAGCCACCGAGCAGCAGCAGGCCGCAGCGGCCGCGGCGGCCGGACCCGAGCAGCGGTGGGAGAGCGCGGCGTCCCCTCCTCCGCCCGCGACAGGGGTGAGGAGTCTAATAGGAGGAGTATTCCTGGGGGGAGAGGAGGATAATAGGAGGAGTAGTCCTGTGGGGAGAGCAGGATAATAGGAGGAGTAGTCCTGGGGAGAAAGGAGGATAATAGGAGGAGTAGTCCTGGGGTGAGAGGAGTATAATAGAAGTAGTCTTGGGGGTGAGGAGTATAATAGGAGGAGTAGTCCTGGGGGGAGAAGAGGATAATAGGTGGAGTAGTCCTGGGGGGAGAGGAGGATAATAGGAGGAGTAGTCCTGGGGGAAGAGGAGGAAAATAGGAGGAGTAGTCCTGGGGGGAGAGGAGTCTAATAGGAGGAGTAGTCCTGAGGGAAGAGGAGTCTAATAGGAGTAGTATTCCTGGGGGGGAGAGAAGAATAATAGGAGGAGTAGTCCTGGGGGGAGAGGAGGATAATAGGAGGAGTAGTCCTGTGGTGAGAGGAGTACAATAGAAGTAGTCCTGGGGGGAGAGGAGTATTATAGGAGGAGTAGTCCTGGGGGGAGAGCAGGATAATAAGAGGAGTAGTCCTGGGGGGAGAGGAGGATAATAGGAGGAGTAGTCCTGGAAGTGAGGAGTATAATAGGAGGAGTAGTCCTGGGAGGAGAGGAGGATAGTAGGAGAAGTAGTCCTGGGTGAGAGGAGTATAATACGAGGAGTAGTCCTGTGGGGAGAGCAGGAAAATAGGAGGAGTAGTCCTGGGGGGAGAAGAGTATATTAGGAGGAGTAGTCCTGGGGGAGAGGAGTATAAGGGTACGCTCACACGAGCGTATAACTCGCATGAGTATCGGACCGCATCACCCGGCGCGCCTAGCTTCTCTGCTGACAGGAGCGGCTCAGCTGCATGTATTTCTATGGGGCTTACATGCTCCTGTCCGGAGAGTGTGCGGCCGCACCGAGTGATGCGGTCCGATACTCATGCGAGTTATACGCTCGTGTGAGCGTACCCTAATAGGAAGAGTAGTCCTGGGGGAAAAGAGGATAAAAGGAGGAGTAATCCTGGGGGTGAGGAGTCTAATAGGAGGAGTAGTCCTGGGGGGAGAGGAGTCTAATAGGAGGAGTATTCCTGGGGGGAGAGGAGGATAATAGGAGGAGTAGTCCCGTGGGGAGAGCAGGATAATAGGAGGAGTAGTCCTGGGGAGAAAGGAGGATAATAGAAGGAGTAGTCTTGGGTGAGAGGAGTATAATAGGAGGAGTAGTCCTGGGGGGAGAGCAGGATAATAAGAGTAGTCCTGGGGGGAGAGGAGGATAATAGGAGGAGTAGTCCTGGAGGTGAGGAGTATAATAGGAGGAGTAGTCCTGGGAGGAGAGGAGGATAATAGGGATAATAGGAGGAGTAGTCCTGGGGGTGAGGAGTCTAATAGGAGTAGTCCTGGGGGGAGACGAGTTTAATAGGAGGAGTATTCCTGAGGAGAGAGGAGGATAATAGGAGGAGTAGTCCTGGGAGGAGAGGAGGATAATAGGAGGAGTAGTCCTGGGGGGAGAGGAGGATAATAGGAGGAGTAGTCCTGGAGGGAGAGGAGGATAATAGGTGGAGTTGTCCTGGGGGGAGAGGAGGATAATAGGAGTAGTCGTCCTGGGGGTGAGGAGTCTAATAGGAGGAGTAGTCCTGGGGGGAGAGGAGTCTAATAGGAGGAGTAGTCCTGGGAAGAGAGGAGGATAATAGGAGGCGTAGTCCTGTGGGGAGAGCAGGATAATAGGAGTAGTAGTCCTGGGGAGAAAGTAGGATAATAGGAAGAGTAGTGCTGGGGAGAAAGGAGTATAATAGCAGGAGTAGTCCTGGGGGGAGAGGGGGATAATAAGAGGAGGAGACCTTGGGGGAAAGGAGGATAATAGGAGTACTCCTGGGGGGAGAGGAGGATAATAGGAGGAGTAGTCCTGGGGGGAGAGGAGGATAATAGGAGGAGTAGTCCTGTGGGGACAGGAGGATAATAGGAGGAGTTGTCCTGGGGGGAAAGGAGGATAATAGGAGGAGTAGTCCTGGGGGGAGAGGAGGAAAATAGGAGGAGTAGTTCTGGGGAGAGAGGAGTATAATGGGAGGAGTAGTCCTGGGGGGAGAGGAGGATAATAGGTGTAGTCCTGGGGGGGAGAGGAGGATAATAGGAGGAGTAGTCATGGGGAGAAAGGAGGATAATAGGAGGAGTAGTCCTGGGGTGAGAGGAGTATAATAGAAGTAGTCCTGGGGGGAGAGCAGGATAATAAGAGGAGTCGTCCTGGGGGGAGAGGAGGATAATAGGAGGAGTAGTCCTGGAGTTGAGGAGTATAATAGGAGGAGTAGTCCTGGGGGGAGAGGAGGATAATAGAAGGAGTAGTCCTGGGGGTGAGGAGTGTAATAGGAGTAGTCCTGGGGGGAGACGAGTCTAATAGGAGGAGTATTCCTGGGGGGAGAGGAGGATAATAGGAGAAGTAGTGCTGGGGGTGAGGAGTCTAATAGGAGGAGTATTCCTGGAGGGGAGAAAAATAATAGGAGTAGTCCTGGGGGGAGAGGAGGATAATAGGAGGAGTAGTCCTGGGAAGAAAGGAGGATAATAGGAGGAGTAGTCCTGGGGGGAGAGGAGGATAATAGGAGGAATAGTCCTGGGGAGAAAGGAGGATAATAGGAGAAGTAGTCCTGGGGGGAGAGGAGGATAATAGGAGGAGTAGTTCTGGGGAGATAGGAGTATAATAGGAGGAGTAGTCCTGGGGGAGAGGAGGATAATAGGTGGAGTAGTCCTGGGGGGAGAGGAGGATAATGGGTGTAGTCCTGGGGGTGAGAGGAGGATAATAAGAGGAGTAGTCCTGGGGAGAAAGGAGAATAATAGGAGGAGTAGTCCTGGGGGTGAGGAGTCTAATAGGAGGAGTAGTCCTGGGGGGAGAGGAGTCTAATAGGAGGAGTAGTCCTGGGGGGAGAGGCGTCTAATAGGAGGAGTAGTCCTGGGGGGGGAGAGAAGAATAATAGGAGGAGTAGTCCTGGGGGGAGAGGAGGATAATAGGAGGAGTAGTCCTGGGGAGAAAAGAGGAGTATAATAGGAGGAGTAGTCCTGGGGTGAGAGGAGTATAATAGGAGGAGTAGTCCTGGGGGGAGAGCAGGATAATAAGAGGAGTAGTCCTGGGGGGAGAGGAGGATAATAGGAGGAGTAGTCCTGGAGGTGAGGAGTATAATAGGAGGTGTAGTCCTGGGAGGAGAGGAGGATAATAGGAGGAGTAGTCCTGGGGTGAGGAGTCTAATAGGAGGAGTATTCCTGGGGGGAGAGGAGGATAATAGGAGGAGTAGTACTGGGGGTGAGGAGTCTAATAGGAGGAGTATTCCTGGGGGGGGAAAGAATAATAGGAGGAGTAGTCCTGGGGGGAGAGGAGGATAATAGGAGGAGTAGTCCTGGGAAGAAAGGAGGATAATAGGAGGAGTAGTCCTGGGGGGAGAGGAGGATAATAGGAGGAGTAGTCCTGGGGAGAAAGGAGGATAATAGGAGGAGTAGTCCTGCAGGGAGAGGAGGATAATAGGTGGAGTAGTCCTTGGGGGAGAGGAGGATAATAGGAGTAGTCGTCCTGGGGGTGAGGAGTCTAATAGGAGGAGTAGTCGTGGGAAGAGAGGAGGATAATAGGAGGAGTAGTCCTGTGGGGAGAGCAGGATAATAGGAGTAGTAGTCCTGGGGAGAAAGTAGGATAATAGGAGGAGTAGTGCTGGGGAGAAAGGAGTATAATAGGAGGAGTAGTCCTGGGGGGAGAGGAGGATAATAAGAGGAGGAGTCCTGGGGGGAGAGGAGGATAATAGGAGTAGTCGTCCTGGGGGTGAGGAGTCTAATAGGAGGAGTAGTCCTGGGGGGAGAGGAGTCTAATAGGAGGAGTAGTCCTGGGAATAGAGGAGGATAATAGGAGGAGTAGTCCTGTGGGGAGAGGAGGATAATAGGAGGAGTAGTCCTGGGGGGAGAGGAGGATAATAGGTGTAGTCCTGGGGGGGAGAGGAGGATAATAGGAGGAGTAATCATGGGGAGAAAGGAGGATAATAGGAGGAGTAGTCCTGGGGTGAGAGCAGGATAATAAGAGGAGTCGTCCTGGGGGGAGAGGAGGATAATAGGAGGAGTAGTCCTGGAGGTGAGGAGAATAATAGAAGGAGTAGTCCTGGGGGTGAGGAGTCTAATAGGAGTAGTCCTGGGGGGAGACGAGTCTAATAGGAGGAGTATTTCTGGGGGGAGAGGAGGATAATAGGAGAAGTAGTGCTGAGGGTGAGGAGTCTAATAGGAGGAGTATTCCTGGTGGGGAGAAGAATAATAGGAGGAGTAGTCCTGGGGGGAGAGCAGGATAATAGGAGGAGTAGTCCTGGGAAGAAAGGAGGATAATCGGAGGAGTAGTCCTGGGGGGAGAGGAGGATAATAGGAGGAATAGTCCTGGGGAGAAAGGAGGATAATAGGAGGAGTAGTCCTGGGGGGAGAGGAGGATAATAGGAGGAGTAGTCCTGGGGAGAGAGGAGGATAATAGGAGGAGTAGTCCTGGGGGGAGAGCAGGATAATAGGAGGAGTAGTCCTGGGAAGAAAGGAGGATAATCGGAGGAGTAGTCCTGGGGGGAGAGGAGGATAATAGGAGGAATAGTCCTGGGGAGAAAGGAGGATAATAGGAGGAGTAGTCCTGGGGGGAGAGGAGGATAATAGGAGGAGTAGTCCTGGGGGAGAGGAGGAAAATAGGTGGAGCAGTCCTGGGGGGAGAGGAGGATAATAGTTGTAGTCCTGGGGGTGAGAGGAGTATAATAGAAGGAGTATTCCTGGAGTGAGAGGAGTATAATAGAAGTAGTCCTGGGGGGAGAGGAGTATAATAGGAGGAGTATTTCAGGGGAGAGAGAGGAGTATAATAGGAGGAGTAGTCCTGGTGTAACGGGGGCAGGGGGCGCCTCAGGGGGTGTAGTCGGGTCCCCTCGCCTTGTGGGCCGCAGGCTGAACCCCGGCCCAGCCGTTACTTGCAAAACAGGTGTGTTGTTGGGGCAGAGTGTGGATGCATGGGGCCCATTCATGACAGCATTCTTTCTGTGCTCTCCAGCTCCTTCTTCACTTTCAGGAAAGAGACAATTGCAGGCAGCGGGTAAACCAAACACCGTTTTATTAAACAAAGCTTCCATCTTTCTGTTTGCAGCAGGCTTACTTTAGTACGTTACAAGTTACAAGTCCTTTTCTACGAAAACGGTTTCCTTTTTCTCTACGGGCACTTTCCTTTGCCTGCAGGGGCCAATTGTTATCCCCCTAGCAGTGGTACTCCTATCCCGATTTTAGTCCAGCCCTTTCCCAGGGATTTGTATTGAACTAGGGGATGGCTCCAGTACTCACTACCGGCTCCGGATTAGCTCCAACTTCTCCGCTCCACTGCCACAGCACCCACTCCTGCACTCTGCCCCGGCACTTCTCCTCAGCTCACTCTCCTGTTACATCTCCAGCACACTGCTCTGCTCTGCCTTCAGAGACCTCCCTTCCTTCCCCACCTAGGCTGCCCTGCCCCCTTCCTTCCCTGCCACTGTTACCAGGGGAACCACTGCTCTACACTGGCACCTAGTGGGGAAACAGTTTATGACAGGTAACATTTTACCATTAACATTTACAATTTGCCACCATACTACTGTGGCGTCTTCAGGGGGGGAAAAACCGCTCCTTCACTACCAGGGGTCCGACTACCCCTTACACTGGGGGAGAGGAGGATAATAGGTGGAGTAGTCCAGGGGGGAGAGGAGGATAATAGGTGTAGTCCTGGGGGGGAGAGGAGGATAATAGGAGGAGTAGTCCTGGGGAGAAAGGAGGATAATAGAAGGAGTAGTCTTGGGTGAGAGGAGTATAATAGGAGGAGGAGTCCTGGGGGGAGAGCAGGATAATAAGAGGAGTTGTCCTGGGGGGAGAGGAGGATAATAGGCGGAGTAGTCCTGGAGGTGAGGAGTATAATAGGAGGAGTAGTCCTGGGGGGAGAGGAGGATAATAGGAGGAGTAGTCCTGGGGGTGAGGAGTCTAATAGGAGTAGTCCTGGGGGGAGAGGAGGATAATAGGAGGAGTAGTGCTGGGGGTGAGGAGTCTAATAGGAGGAGTATTCCTGGGGGGAGAAGAATAATAGGAGTAGTAGTCCTGGGGGGAAAGGAGGATAATAGGAGGAGTATTCCTGGGGGGAGAGGAGGATAATAGGAGGAGTAGTCCTGTGGGGAGAGCAGGATAATAGGAGGAGTAGTCCTGGGGAGAAAGGAGGATAATAGGAGGAGTAGTGCTGGGGAGAAAGGGTATAATAGGAGGAGTAGTCCTGGGGGGAGAGGAGGATAATAGGTGGAGTAGTCGTGGGGGGAGTGGAGGATAATAAGAAGAGGAGTCCTGGGGGGAGAGGAGGATAATAGGAGGAGTATTCCTGGGGGAGAGGAGGATAATAGGAGGAGTAGTCCTGGGGGGTGAGGAGGATAATAGGAGGAGTAGTCCTGTGGGGAGAGCAGGATAATAGGAGGAGTAGTCCTGGGGGGAAAGGAGGATAATAGGAGGAGTAGTAATGGGGGGAGAGGAGGATAATAGGAGGAGTAGTTCTGGGGAGAGAGGAGTATAATAGGAGGAGTAGTCCTGGGGGGAGAGGAGGATAATAGGTGGAGTAGTCCTTGGGGGAGAGGAGGGTAATAGGTGTAGTCCTGGGGTGGAGAGGAGGATAATAGGAGGAGTATTCCTGGGGGAGAGGAGTATTATAGGAGGAGTAGTCCTGGAGTGAAAGGAGGATAATAGGAGAAGTAGTCCTGGAGGTGAGGAGTATAATAGGAGGAGTAGTCCTGGGGAAGGGGAGTATATTAGGAGGAGTAGTCGTGGAGGAGAGGTGTCTGATAGGTGGAGTAGTCCTGGGGGGAGGTGTATATGTCGCGGGCGGAGGAGGGGACGCCGCGCTCTCCCACTGCTCGGGTCCGGCTGCCGCTGCGGCTGCTGCGGCCTGCTGCTGCTCGGTGGCTCGAGCGATGGGCCGGATCCCGGGGACTCGAGCGGCGCTCCTCGCCCGTGAGTGAAAGGGGATTGGGTTTTGGGATAATTTATTGTCCGTGACGCCACCCACGGTTGTCGTGATTAAGTAGACACCACCGCTGCTCTGTATGGGGATTCCGGGAGTGATGGTATGGAGCAGCCAGTTGTTGATTTGCCCCTCCGTGGGTAGGGGTTTTGGTGCTTCCGGGGCCCAGTGATGGGGTTGGTATGGTGGACAGGCGGGTATGGGGCCTGTGGAGGTGCAGGGGCGCAGGGGCAGCGCTGTGCCACACGGCACGGAGGTACTCACTCAGCCAGTAAACACGACACAGTTCTTGGTAAACAAGCGGCTGGTTGGACAGGTCCCTCGGACGGTTACGGTGCTGCGGTTCCCTGCAGTTAGCGGTGACGGTCTCTTCCCTGCACCTATGTAAAGTCTCTTGGTAGCGATGGGTCCCCACCGGTTACCCACTCCTCGGCTTCAATCTGGGCCGAAGGAGCCCTTCTCTTGCCCGCAGGCGCTGGCCCTGGGAAACTGGTGCCTTGGCGGTGGCGGTGTCTCCCCTTAACGGTCGGACTGTTGCCTTCAATCGGGACTTGGTTGTTAGGAGACAGAGGTCCCCTTCACTGACGGATTTGGCAAATTATAGCGACTCCTAGCCTTGCCGGGATCCGAAAGGCCCCTGCCCTGGTGCTGACTGTTCTTCGTATACTGCTCCAGTACCGCCGGGTCACCACCCATCCGCGGTCCTTCCAGCAACCTCCAAACAGTCCCCCTGCAGACTATCACTGCTGTCTGCTGACCTTGCTGTCACAGTCCGGGTACACACCCGAACCAACTTCAGGCTTTACAACTGTCACTTTTCTGTCACTTCAGCTTTTCTCCTTAGCTCCTCTACCACTTCACTTCCTTCTACTTTCACTTCCCTCACTTGACTGCCTGGTTCTTCCCGCCTCCAGGGCTGTGTACTCCTCAGTGGGCGGAGCCAACCGCCTGGCCCACCCCCTGGTGTGGACATCAGCCCCTGGAGGAAGGCAACAAGGATTTTAGGTTAGCCTTGGTGTTCCTGCAGGGAATGTGGGGTGCATGTGATGTTGTGACCTGTGACCCCTGGCTTGCCCAGGGCGTCACATTCCCCCTTAGCAAAGCGCAGACCGTCCTCGGGCTGCCCGTCCAACACCGGTTTTATTTTCCTTTTGTTTTTCTGTAAAAGATAAAACGGTAACATATATACAAATTATGGCATCATCCCACAGCGGGAGGTTCAGTGCTTAAACGTTGCAAACATTAAAACGGTTAACGGTTACGGTCTCCGCTCTCTCCCACCCAAGTAACCTGGCCCTGATGCTGCCCCTAAAACCCAGGCAGCATCCCTTGACCCCAGTCCAGCACAAGTTACCCGAGCGGGATCTGTCCTTCCCCTCCAGAGGGTAGCCACCGGTTCCTGTGGTGGCTGGGCCCCAGCCTGCTCTGCTGTGGGCCCTCCCTCTAACCTGCCTCTCCGGAGGCAGTAAATGCGGAAACGGTAACGGTAACACAACTTATTTACAAGCCACTAGCGTCTGTGGTTGCCCTGCAAGTTCACAGGCTTGTCCATAGAAAGTTCTCTATGCAATCTTTTCAAACGGTCCCCACGGGGACAACGATGGCGGCAACGGCCGGTTTCCAATCACGGTAGACAATCAGGTTACTTTCACGGTAATCATTTTTCATCAAACTTTTGAACAAACACACACAGACTTCCTGATCCCCTTTTTAAAGGACTATCTCCCTGTACCTAAGTGGGGGTCTACCTAGGTTGGGACGGGTGGACCTCCGGGGTCTGGTGTCAGTGGGGCTGGGCAGTGGGGTAGAGGGAACAATCGGTTCCTCCTCCCTGCTATCGTGTGGGGCATGCGGAGGCATAGGGGAGCTGGGCACAGGTTCATCCCTGGGCACTTGCACTGGTTCTGGCTCACGGTTGACCGCTTCCACCACTTCTTCATCCATAGGTTGTGGGAACAGTATCACTGGAAGAATCACCGCGGCGTTCTGTGTAGGCCAGTCTGCTGGGAAGCCACCCATCACAGTGTGGATCACCTCTTTTGCCTTCTCTGCTGGTGGAGGAGCTGGTACTTCAGCCATCGCCCTCAATGCTGGTGGGCACCTTTTCAGATGGTCCCGGGAAACCGTGTTCAAGGTGCCCCCTTGGTCACGACTGATCTGGTAGGCCTTTCCATCTTCCCATCCTGTGGGTTGGATGACGTATGGGATTTGTTCCCATTGATCATCCAGCTTGTGGGTTTTCCTCTTCTGCTTTAACACCACATCTCCAGGCTGGAAAGGGCCTGCAGACGCTTTCTGATTGAAGTGCTGCTCCTGTTGTTCTCGACTCCGACTTAGGTTCTTCTCCACATACTCCTGAATCTGTCGGTACTGCACCCTCCGCCGGGTATCCCATTCAGCCGTTGAGGGGAGTGTCTCTGGGGCTTCCAGTCCCATTTCCAGGTCCACCGGCAGTCGGCCAGGCCGAGCCCTCATCAGATACGCTGGGGTGCACTTCGTTGAGCTAGACGGGATATTGTTGTACATATTGACCAAGTCGGGCAGCTTCTCTGGCCACAGGTTCCGCTCCTCCAACGGCAACGTTTTGAGGAGGCCAAGGACCAGATGGTTCATCTTCTCACACATACCGTTGGTCTGGGCATGGTAAGGTGTGGTCCGGATCTTCTTGCAGCCGTACAGCTGACAGAACTCATGGAACACCTCCGCCTCAAAGGCTGGACCTTGGTCGGTAAGCACCTTCTCAGGGTATCCATGGGGTCGACAGAAGTAAGCTTGGAACGCTCTAGCGGCGGTACGGCCGGTTAAGTCCTTGACCGGGACAACCACCATGAACCGGGAGTAATGATCTACTATGGTCAGAGCGTAAGTGTACCCACTTCGGCTGGGGGTGAGCTTTACATGGTCCAAGGCGACCAGCTCCAGCGTTTGGTGTGTAACGATCGGGCGTAGGGGGGCCTTCTGGCTGGCTTCATCCTTCCTCCTCAACGTACAAGGACCGCACTCTCGACACCAGGCCTCCACAGACTCCCGCATCCCACTCCAATAGAACCGCTCCCTCAACAGCATCTCCAGCTTCTTCCACCCGAAGTGGCCGGCACCATCATAGTACGCCTGCAGAACAGTGGGTACATCAGCTTGGGAAATAACCAACTGGCGGATTTTCTCATGGGTCTTCGGGTTGATCAGCTCACGGTACAACCTCCCCTGATGTAGACACAGCCGAGTCCGTTCCTTCCACAAGCTTTGGGCTTCAGCTGGGGTGGCAGGGTCCATCCCAGCAGCGCCTTGCTCCACCAGGGTCTTGACGAGGCGGACAGCGGGCGCCTGATTTTGAGCTTCCTGCCACTCCTGACTGGGCAGCGGATCCAGGTTCACCCGTTGTTGGTGGACATGTACCTTCTCAGTTGGTGGCCGGTGGAATGCAGGCAACTCGATCTCCTCGAAGTCATCATCCTCGCACCCACCTTCTGACAAATGGGGCATCCGAGAGAGGGCATCAGCATTAATGTTGACACGACCGGCCCTGTATTTGATGGTGAAGTCATAGTTGGCTAGTCTGGCCAACCACCGCTGCTCCAACGCGCCCAGCTTGGCCGTGTCTAGGTGAGTCAATGGATTGTTATCCGTGAAAGCGGTGAATTTTGCTGCGGCCAAGTAGTGGCGGAACCGCTCGGTGATAGCCCACACCAGTGCCAGGAGCTCGAGCTTGAAGGAGCTGTAGTTCTCAGGGTTCCTTTCAGTCGGCAGGAGTTTTCGACTAGCATAGGCAATCACCTTCTCCTTTCCTTCCTGGACCTGGGACAGGACTGCCCCCAAACCCACATTGCTGGCGTCGGTGTAGAGGATGAATGGGCAGCCGTAGTCAGGGTACGCTAGGACCTCTTCTCCAGTCAAGGCCGCCTTCAGCTGACGGAAGGATTCCTCATGCCTGTCCTCCCACACCAGTGGGGCTCCGATGGGTCTACCACCTTTGGTCTGTCCCACGAGGAGGTCTTGCATGGGAGCAGCCATCTTCGTGTACCCCTTGATGAAGCGCCGGTAGTATCCCACCAGACCCAAAAACTGCCTTACTTCCCTCACGGTGGTTGGTCTTGGCCAGTCCCGGATGGCAGTGATCTTCTCAGGGTCGGGGGCGACACCTTCCGCACTCACCACATGCCCCAGGTACTGCACTCTGGGTTTCAGCAGGTGGCACTTGGAGGGCTTCAACTTCATCCCGTATTTGGCAAGGGACGCGAACACCTCGGCTAGGTGCTCCAGATGGGCTTCATACGTCTGAGAGTACACAATCACATCATCCAGGTATAACAGGACGGTCTCGAAGTTCAGATGTCCCAGACAGCACTCCATCAGCCGTTGGAAGGTTCCAGGGGCATTGCACAGCCCAAACGGCATACTATTGAATTCACAGAGCCCCATTGGGGTGGTGAAGGCGTTTTTATCCCGGTCTTCCAGGGCCACTGCCACTTGCCAGTACCCACTGGTAAGGTCAAGGGTAGAGAAGTAATTTGCGGTTCTCAGTGCGGCCAAAGACTCTTCAATACGGGGCAGAGGGTAGGCATCTTTATGTGTTATCTGATTAATCTTCCAGTAGTCCACACACATCCGCATGGTACCATCCTTCTTCTTGACCAGTACCAACGGAGCGGCCCAGGGACTACAGCTGTCCCGAATAACCCCTGCCTCCTTCATATTCCTCAACATATCTTTTGCACACTGGTAATGTGTAGGGGGAATAGGCCTGTACCTCTCTTTGATAGGGGGGTGTTCACCGGTGGGGATGTGGTGTTGGACCCCTTTGATCTGCCCAAAGTCTAGTGGGTGTTTGCTGAAAACTTGTTCATACTCCCGCACCACCCTGTATACCCCTGCTTTGTGATGTGTAGGTATCATCAGTGCCCACGTGTAGCTGTTGGTGCCACTCATTTACCTCCCCTTGAGGCGGGGGAGTGCTGGTAGTAGGTGGGGAGACTGAGGGAATGGCCTCGTGGATGGTGTGGGGATCCAGGGTGAGCAGCTTGGCAATGGTGGCATACCGGGGAAGCCTTACTTCTTCCTCCCCACAGTTCAGCAACCTCACGGGCACTCTCCCCTTCTTTACGTCTACCACCCCTCGGGCGGCCATTACAGTGGGCCAGTGCTCGGAGGGTATGGGCTCCATCATGGCAGGGTAGTCACGCCCCTGAGGCCCTACTGCTGCCCTACACCAGATCATCATCTCACTCCTAGGGGGCACAATCAACGGAGCAACATCCATCACTCTCACTCCACCAATCTCTCCTCCTGTTGAGTTTACATGCTGGCGGTACATCAAGGCTCGGATCTCACGCTGCACAGCTCTCTGTCGGCTCCCCGCCGCCGTGGCGGCCAGCTGTTGCAGTAGGGCCAACACATCACCCATACAGTGCTCCATCACATTGGTTCCTAGCACTATCTTCGGGTTATGATCACTGGGTTCATTCATGATCACAATCATACCCTGGTGTTGCAGTTCAGCTTGCCCCAAAGTCATAGCCACCTGTTTATACCCCACTTGGGTCAATGGGAGTCCATTAGCAGCAATTAGCGTTATACTAGTATCTGGGGGTGCCAGCTCGTCTATCCCCCAATACCGCTGGTACAATGTGTATGGTATGGTGGTTACCTGTGATCCAGTGTCCAAGAGAGCCATCACCGGTATGCCGTCCACAGCCACGGGGATGATGGGCCGGGCCCCGATATACCGGTCCCGCCAGTCTGGGGGGCCACGGGGTTCTACTCCTGAGGATTGGCCCGGGACCCCAGGGGTTGCTCGTTTAACGGGCACTGTCGGAAGTAATGCCCAGGCTTACGGCACTTGTAGCAGGTTGGAGGTCTGCTCCGCGAGTTGTTAGCACTTCTCCGCTGCATCCACGGGACATCCTCAGGGCTGTCGGCAAGCTGTATCTGTGCTGGAGGCTGAGATCTGGTCAAAGGTTGGAGTGCAGCAAGAATCTTGGCGAGGTCTCCGTCCATGCGACGGACCTGGGCCAGTTCCTCCATCGTGCTGCTTGGGGCTGTAGGTATTGGAGAGGTTGGTAGGGCAGGGGCCACCACAACGGGGGCCGTCTCAATGGGCCACGGGGCTGGCTAAAAGATTTCTGAAGCTGGGGGCTGTAGTGCTTTAATAGTCCGTTCCTTTAACACGGCAAAGTCCACATCAGGGTGTTCCAGGGCCCAGAGCCGGAGTTGTTTGCGATCCTCAGGGGATCTCATCCCCTGCACAAATTGCTCTACTAACATCTTGTTGCTGTCCGCCTCATTGATAGGATTCACCCGTTTTAGCGTGCGGAGGGCGGTTTGCAGACGTAAAGCATAGTCCCGAATGCTATCCACAGACCGTTGCCGGCACTGGTAAAACTGCATCCTCAGCTCAGCTTCAGTCCGGGTCTCAAAGGCAGTCTGTAGCTTCTCAAAGATGGTGGCTACAGAGAGCCGGTCCCCCTCGGCCCAGGTCTCCGCCTCCTGCTCAGCCGCACCGGTTAACTGGCCCAGCACTACCGCTGCACGTTGCTTATCGGTCAGGGGGTACAGTTCTAGCAACGGGTTAAGCTTTTTCCGGAAGACCTGTAAAGCATCAGGTTTCCCGTCATACTGCGGTAGCCAGGTAGCTCCGGGCGCATAGGGCAAAGAGAACGGCATCACCTGAGCGAGCGCGGGGGCCGCGGCACCTCCCGCCAGCGCGGCCGGGACCTGGGCAGGCCCATTCCCATCCACGGGTGCCACTGCGGCTACGACCACCGCTCCTCCAGCGGCTCCGTCGGGCGCAGACATCTTGTTTCCATCCCCCTTAGCCTCTTTCCGGCTCCTCCTCTATCGGGGCGGGGTTTTAGCCTTCGCGCCTCTACTACTCGAGAAGACGCTCGAGCGGGAACTTTTCGCGCCAAAGATGGCGACTTCTGAAATTTTCCGGCCGGATACCTCCGGCGGTCACAAGGCGCACGTCTACCCAACGGCAGAGAGGTAACATCCTGTTCACAGCGCCAAGTTGTCGCGGGCGGAGAAGGGGACGCCACGCTCTCCCACTGCTCGGGTCCGGCTGCCGCTGCGGCTGCTGCGGCCTGCTGCTGCCGCTGCTCGGTGGCTCGAGCGATGGGTCGGATCCCGGGGACTCGAGCGGCTCCTCGCCCGTGAGTGAAAGGGGATTGGGTTTTGGGATAATTTATTGTCCGTGACGCCATCCACGGTTGTGGTGATTAAGACACCACCGCTGCTCTGTATGGGGATCCCGGGAGTGATGGTATGGAGCAGCCAGTTGTTGATTTGGCCCTCCGTGGGTAGGGGTTTTGGTGCTCCCGGGGCCCAGTGATGGGGTTGGTATGGTGGACAGGCGGGTATGGGGCCTGTGGAGGTGCAGGGGCGCAGGGGCAGCGCTGTGCCGCATGGCACGGAGGTACTCACTCAGCCAGTAAACACGACACAGTTCTCGGTAAACAAGCGGCTGGTTGGACGGGTCCCTCGGACGGTTACGGTGCTGCGGTTTCCTGCAGTTAGCGGTGACGGTCTCTTCCCTGCAACTATGTAAAGTCTCTTGGTAGCGATGGGTCCCCACCGGTTACCCACTCCTCGGCTTCAATCTGGGCCGAAGGAGCCCTTCTCTTGCCCGCAGGCGCTGGCCCTGGGAAACTGGTGCCTTGGCGGTGGCGGTGTCTCCCCTTAACGGTCGGACTGTTGCCTTCAATCGGAACTTGGTTGTTAGGAGACAGAGGTCCCCTTCACTGACGGATTTGGCAAATTATGGCGACTACTAGCCTTGCCGGGATCCGAAAGGCCCCTGCCCTGGTGCTGACTGTTCTTCGTATACTGCTCCAGTACTGCCGGGTCACCACCCGTCCGCGTTCCTTCCAGCAACCTCCAAACAGTCCCCCTGCAGACTATCACCGCCGTCTGCTGACCTTGCTGTCACAGTCCGGGGCACACACCCGAACCAACTTCAGGCTTTACAACTGTCACTTTTCTGTCACTTCAGCTTTTCTCCTTAGCTCCTCTACCACTTCACTTCCTTCTACTTTCACTTCCCTCACTTGACTGCCTGGTTCTTCCCGCCTCCAGGGCTGTGTACTCCTCGGTGGGTGGAGCCAACCGCCTGACCCACCCCCTGGTGTGGACATCAGCCCCTGGAGGAAGGCAACAAGGATTTTAGGTTAGCCTTGGTGTTCCTGCAGGGAATGTGGGGTGCATGTGATGTTGTGACCTGTGACCCCTGGCTTGCCCAGGGCGTCACATATAGGTGCCCAATGTATGTGGGGGGCGTGGCCGAGCAGGGCAGACGTGGCCGAGCGGGGAGGCGTGGCCGAGCGTGTGGGGGCGTGGCTGAGGGGGGCAGAGTGTGTGGGGGCGTGGCCGAAAGGGAGGCGTGGCCGAGCGTGGAGCGTGGCCGACCGGGGAGGCGTTGCCAAGCGTGGGGGCGTGGCCGAGCGGAGCAGAGTGTGGTGGGCGTGGCCGAGCGGGGCAGAGTGTGGGGAGCGTGGCCGAAGGGGGAAGAGTGTGGGGGCGTGGCCGAGCGGGGCAGAGGCCGAGCGGGGGGCATGGCCGAGCGGGGAGGCGTGGTCGAGCATGGGGGGCGTGGTAGAGTGGGGCAGATTGTGGGGGGCGTGGCCGAGCGGGGCAGAGTGTGGGGGGGGGCATGGCCGAGCGGGGCAGAGTGTGGAGGGTGTGGCCGAGGGGGAAGAGTGTGGGGGGCATGGCCGAGCAGGGCAGAGGCCGAGCGGGGGCGTGGCCGAGCAGGGCAACTATGCAAAGCGGTTTCCATAGTTACCTGATGTGTATCATTGTTATCAGCGTACGTGTGCCGGGAGTCGGGGTAAGCTCGTAAGCATGGTACACATCAGGTAAGTATTCAAAGCGACAGTGCTGGGTCACTTGTTGGTCTCCTGCTGTGCAGCACGCATCAGCGTGTGACAGCGGGAGACCCATGATCTGAATGGGCAGGGAGCCGGCATACGCTGGTAACCATGCTTCACAATATTACCCGATGTGTACCATGGTTACCAGCGTACTCCGCCCCCCGCACGCACGGGAGCCCACACCAGCGTACACCAGCATACGCCGGCAACCCCAGCAATGCAACGATATGTGTCGGCTGGGTTGCCGGCGTACGCTGGTGTGGGCTCCCGGGGGTATAGCACTCACCTGGGAGTCTGGGCTCCGTGTCGGTTCGGGGAATGCGTGCGGGGGGCGGGGCCAGGGCGAGTGTGCAATGCGTGAGGGGGGCGGAACGTGGCCGAGTTGCCAATGCGTGCAGGGGGCCAGGTGAGAGGCCAATCCGTGTGGGGGCGGAGCCTGGGCGAGCGGCCAATCCGTGCAGGGGGCAGAGGCGTGGCGAGCAGCCACTGAGACGCTTTTCACGGTAACGACAGAATTTTGGAGCAAGACAGACAGAGAGACAGACAGAATAAGGCAATTATATATATACTAGAAGGTGGCCCGATTCTAACGCATCGGGTATTCTAGAATTTATTGTGTAGTTACTAGTTACTGTATGATTTTTGTTATATATATAGATGTTGTTGCGTGTAGTTGCCAAGTGTTTGTATAGGGGCTGTAAATGTTCTGGGTGTTGTCTGGGTGTGGGAGTGAGTGAGAGCGGTGTTGTTTGTGTGGAGCGCTGTGTGTATGTTGCGTTGTTTGTGGAGCACTGTGTGTCTGCAGTGTTGTCTGTGTGTGGTGCTGTGTGTGTTGCGCGGTTTGTGTGGGTGTGGGGTGTGTGTGTGTGTTTTGGGGGGAGGTATGTTTTGTGCAATGTGTGTGTTGCGCGGTATGTGCGTATATTTGTGTATGCTGCGGTGTTTGTGTGTTGGGTGTTGTGTGTGTGCGGCGTTGTCTGTGTGTGTGGGTGTCTGTGTAGGGCGGTGTTTGTGGTTCCCAGTGTGTGTGTGGTGTGTTGTGCAGTGCGCGTGTGGCAGTGTGTGTGTGTGTGTGTTTTGGGGGGAGGTGTGCACCCCCATTGTGCTCCATCCCCCATGCTGCGCTCCCCCCATCGTGCTCCATTCCCCAAGCTGCGCATCCCCATCGTGCTCCATCCCCCATGCTGCGCATCCCCATCGTGCTCCATCCCCCATGCTGCGCATCCCCATCGTGCTCCATCCCTCATGCTGCGCACCCCCCATCGTGCTCCATCCGCCATGCTGCGCACCCCCCATCGTGCTCCATCCCCCATTCTGCGCACCCCCCATCGTGCTCCATCCCCCATGCTGCGCACCCCCCATCGTGCTCCATCCCCCATGCTGCGCACTCCCCATCGTGCTCCATCCCCCATGCTGCACACCCCCCATCGTGCTCCATCCCCCATGCTGCGCACCCCCCATCATGCTCCATCCCCCATGCTGCGCACCCTCCATCGTGCTCCATCCCCCATGCTGCGCACCCCCATCGTGCTCCATCCCCAATGCTGCGCACCCCACCATCGTGATCCATACCCCATGCTGCGCATGCACCATCGTGCTCCATCCCCCATGCTGCGCACCCACCATCGTGCTCCATCCCCCATGCTGCGCACTCCCCATCATGCTCCATCCCCCATGCTGTGCACTCCCAATCGTGCTCCATCCCCCATGCTGCGCACCCCCATCGTGCTCCATCCCCCATGCTGTGCACCCCCCATCGTGCTCCATCCCCCATGCTGCGCACTCCCCATCGTGCTCCATCCACCATGCTGCGCACTCCCCATCGTGCTCCAACCCCCATGCTGCGCACCACCCATCGTGCTCCATCCCCCATGCTGCGCACCCCCTATCGTGCTACATCCCCCATGCTGCGCACCCCCCATCGTGCTCCATCCCCCATGCTGCGCACCCCCCATCGTGCTCCATCCCCCATGCTGCGCACCCTCCATCGTGCTCGTTCTCACATGCTGCACACCCCCCATCATGCTCCATCCCCAATGCTGCGCACCCCACCATCGTGCTCCATACCCCATGCTGCGCACTCACCATCGTGCTCCATCCCCCATGCTGTGCACTCCCCATCGTGCTCCATCCCCCATGCTGCGCACCCCCCATCGTGCTCCATCCCCCATGCTGCGCACCCCCCATCGTGCTCCATCCCCCATGCTGCGCAACCCCCATCGTGCTCCATCCCCCATGCTGCGCACCCCCCATCGTGCTCCATCCCCCATGCTGTGCACCCCCCATCGTGCTCCATCCCTCATGCTGCGCACCCCCCATGCTGCGCACCCCCCATCGTGCTCCATCCCCCATGCTGCGCACCCCCCATCGTGCTCCATCCCTTATGCTGCGCACTCCACATCGTGCTCCATCCCCCATGCTGCGCACTCCCCATCATGCTCCATCCCTCATGCTGCGCACCCCCTATCGTGCTCCATCCCCCATGCTGCGCACTCCCCATCGTGCTCCATCCCCCATGCTGCGCACTCCCTATCGTGCTCCATCCCCCATGCTGCGCACTCCCCATCGTGCTCCATCCCCCATGCTGCGCACTCCCCATCGTGCTCCATTCCCCATGCTGCGCACCCCCCATCGCGCTCCATCCCCCGTGCTGCGCACCCCCCGTCGCGCTCCATCCCCCATGCTGCGCACTCCCCGTCGCGCTCCATCCCCCATGCTGCGCACTCCCCATTGTGCTCCATCCCCCATGCTGCGCACTCCACATCGTGCTCCATCCCCCATGCAGCGCGCTCCCAATCGTGCTCCATCCCCCATGCTGCGCACTCCCCATCGTGCTCCATCCCCCATGCTGCGCACTCCCCATCGTGCTCCATCCCCCATGCTGCGCACTCCCCATCGTGCTCCATCCCCCATTCTGCGCACCCCCCATCGTGCTGCACAGTCACACATCAGACAGTATACATGCACACATCTGATCGCATACACTCACACCCCACTTCTCCCTGTGCCCTCCGGTGGGCGGTCCCAGCAGCTGTGCTGCACGTCGTGCTCCTCTGCCTTCTACCGAAAGCACACACCCGATCGCATACACGCACACACACGATCGCATACACGCACACACCCGATCGCATACACGCACACATCCGATCGCATACCGCACACACACGATCGCACGGGAGCACACACCAGCGTACGCCGGCAACCCCAGCAATGCGAGGGTATGTGTCGGCTGGGTTGCCGGCGTACACTGTTGTGGGCTCCCAGGGTTACAGCACTCACCTGGGAGTCGGGGCTCCGTGTCGTTTCAGGGAATGCGTGCGGGGGGCGAGGCCAGGGCAGGCGTTACTCGATGTGTACCATGGTTACCAGCGTACCCCGTCCCCCGCACGCACGGAGCCCACACCAGCGTTCGCCGGCAACCCAGCCGACACATACCCTCGCATTGCTGGGGTTGCCCAGCATAATAGGAGGAGTAGTATAGTATAATAGGAGGAGTAGTCCTGGGGGTGAGGAGTCTAATGGGAGGAGTAGTCCTGGGGGGAGAGGAGTCTAATAGGAGTATTCCTGGGGGGGAGAAGAATAATAGGAGGAGTAGTCCTGGGGGGAGAGGAGGATAATAGGAGGAGTAGTCCTGTGGGGAGAGCAGTATAATAGGAGGAGTAGTCCTGGGGAGAAAGTAGGATAATAGGAGAAGTAGTCCTGGGGAGAGAGGAATATAATAGAAGTAGTCCTGGGGGGAGAGGAGTATAATAGGAGGACTAGTCCTGGAGGTGAGGAGTATAATAGGAGGAGTAGTCCTGGGGGGAGAGGAAGATAATAAGAGGAGTAGTCCTGGGGGTGAGGAGTCTAATAGGAGGAGTAGTCCTGGGGGAGAGGAATCTAATAGGAGGAGTATTCCTGGGGGGAGAGGAGGATAATAGGAGGAGTAGTCCTGGGGGTGCGGAGTCTAAGAGACAGTGCTGGGTCACTTGTTGGTCTCCTGCTGTGCAGCACGCATCAGCGTGTGACAGTGGGAGACCAACGATCTGAATGGGCAGGGAGCCGGCATACGCTGGTAACTATGCTACACAATATTACCCGATGTGTACCATGGTTACCAGCGTATCCCGCCCCCCGCACGCAAGGCAGCCCACACCAGCGTACGCCGGCAACCCCAGCAATGCGAGGGTATGTGTCGGCTGGGTTGCCGGCGTACGCTGGTGTGGGCTCCCGGGGGTACAGCACTCACCTGGGAGTCGGGGCTCCATGTCGGTTCAGGGAATACGTGCAAGGGACGGGGCCAGGGCGGGCGTGCAATGCGTGAGGGGGGCGGGGCATGGCCGAGTTGCAAATGCGTGCAGGGGGCCGGGGCATGAGGCCAATCCGTGCGGGGGCGGAGCCTGGGTGAGCGGCCAATCTGTGCGGGGGGCGGAGCCGAGGCGAGGTGAGCGGCCAATAAGAAGCTTGTCGCGGTAACGACAGAATTTTGGAGCAAAACAGACAGACAGACAGACAGAATAAGGCAATTATATATATAGATAGACTAGAAGGTGGCCCGATTCTAACGCATCGGGTATTCTAGAATGTATTGTGTAGTTACTGTATGATTTTTGTTATATATATAGATGTTGTCTGTAGTTGCCAAGTGTTTGTGTAGGGCGCTGTAAATGTTCTGGGTGTTGTCTGGGTGGGGGTGTGTGAGAGCGGTGTTGTTTGTGTGTTGCGTTGTTTGTAGAGCGCTGTGTGTCTGCAGCGTTGTGTGTGTGTGTTTGGTGCTGTGTGTTGCGTTGCAAGGTTTGTGTGGGTGTATGTGTGTTTTGGGGGGAGGTATGTTTTGTGCAGTGTGTGTGTGTGTTGGAGGAGTAGTCCTGGAGGGAGAGGAGTATAATAGTAGGAATAGTCCTGGTAGGAGAGGAGGATAATAGGAGGAGTAGTCCTGGGGGAGAGGAGGATAATAGTAGTAGTCCTGGAGGTGAGGAGTATAATAGGGGGAGTAGTCCTGGGGGGAGTGGAGTATAATAGGAGGAGTAGTCCTGGGGACAGAGGAGTATAATAGGAGGAGTAGTCCTGGGGGGAGAGGAGTATAATAGGAGGAGTAGTCCTGGGGGGAGAGGAGTATAATAGGAGGAGTAGTCCTGGGGGAGAGCAGATTAATAGGAGGAGAAGTCCTGCGGGGAGAGGAGTATAATAGGGGGAGTAGTCCTGGAGGTGAGGAGTATAATAGGAGGAGTAGTCCTGGGGGGGTGAGGAGTATAATAGGAGGAGTAGTCCTGGGGGAAAGGACGATAATAGGAGGAGTAGTCCTGGGGGGTGAGGCGTATAATAGGAGGAGTAGTCCTGGGGGGAGAGGAGGATAACAGGAGGAGTAGTCCTGGAGGTGAGGAGTATATTAGGGGGAGTAGTCCTGGGGGGAGTGGAGTATAATAGGAGGAGTAGTCCTGGGGACAGAGGAGTATAATAGGAGGAGTAGTCCTGGGGGGAGAGGAGTATAATAGGAGGAGTAGTCCTGGGGGGAGAGGAGTATAATAGGAGGAGTAGTCCTGGGGGAGAGAAGATTAATAGGAGGAGAAGTCCTGCGGGGAGAGGAGTATAATAGGGGGAGTAGTCCTGGAGGTGAGGAGTATAATAGGAGGAGTAGTCCTGGGGGGGTGAGGAGTATAATAGGAGGAGTAGTCCTGGGGGGAAAGGACGATAATAGGAGGAGTAGTCCTGGGGGGTGAGGCGTATAATAGGAGGAGTAGTCCTGGGGGGAGAGGAGGATAATAGGAGGAGTAGTCCTGGGGTGAGAGGAGTATAATAGAAGGAGTAGTCCTGGGGGTAGAGGAGGATAACAGGAGGAGTAGTCCTGGAGGTGAGGAGTATAATAGGGGGAGTAGTCCTGGGGGGAGAGGAGTATAATAGGAGTAGTCCTGGGGGGAGAGGAGGATAATAGGAGTAGTAGTCCTGGGGAGAGAGGAAGATAATAGGAGGAGTAGTCCTGGGGGAGAGGAGTATAATAGGAGGAGTAGTCCTGGGGGAGAGCAAGATAATAGGAGGAGGAGTCCTGGGGGGAGAGGAGTATAATAGGAGGAGTAGTCCTGGGGGAGAGGAGTATAATAGGAGGAGGAGTCCTGTGGGGAGAGCAGGATAATAGGAGGAGGAGTCCTTGGGAGAGAGGAGTATAATAGGAGGAGTAGTCCTGGGGGAGAGGAGTATAATAGGAGGAGTAGTCCTGGAGGTGAGGAGTATAATAGGAGTAGTCCTGGGGGGAGAGGAGGATAATAGGAGTAGTCCTGGGGGTGAGGAGTCTAATAGGAGGAGTAGTCCTGGGGGGAGAGGGGGATAATAGGAGGAATATTCCTGGGGGGAGAGGAGGATAATAGGAGGAGTAGTCCTGGAGGTGAGGAGTATAATAGGAGGAGTAGTCCTGGCGGGAGAGGAGGATAATAGGAGGAGAAGTCCTGGGGGTGAGGAGTATAATAGGAGGTGTAGTCCTGGGGGGAGAGGATAATAGGAGGAATAGTCCTGGGGGGAGAGGAGGATAATGGGAGGAGCAGTCCTGGGCAGAGAGGAGGATAATAGGAGGAGTAGTCCTGGGGGTGAGGAGTCTAATAGGAGGAGTAGTCCTGGGGGGAGAGGAGTCTAATAGGAAGAGTATTCCTGGGGAGTGAGGAGTATAATAGGAGCAGTAGTCCTAGGGGGAGAGGAGGATAATAGGAGGAATAGTCCTGGGGGGAGAGGAGGATAATAGGAGGAGCAGTCCTGGGGAGAGAGGAGGATAATAGGAGGAGTAGTCCTGGAGGTGAAGATTATAATAGGAGGAGTAGTCCTGGGGAAAGAAGAGGATAATAGGAGGAGTAGTCCTGGGGGTGAGGAGTCTAATAGGAGGAGTAGTCCTGGGGGGAAAGGAGTCTAATAGGAGGAGTAGTCCTGGGTGGAAAGGAGTCTAATAGGAGGAGTAGTCCTGGGGGTGAGGAGTATAATAGGAGGAGTAGTCCTGGGGGGAGGAGTCTAATAGGAGGAGTAGTCCTGGGGGTGAGTAGTATAATAGGAGGAGTATTCCTGGGGGGAGAGGAGTATAATAGGAGGAGTAGTCCTGGAGGTGAGGAGTCTAATGGGAGGAGTAGTCCTGGGGGGAGAGGAGTCTAATAGGAGGAGTATTCCTGGGGGGGGGGAGAAGAATAATAGGAGGAGTAGTCCTGGGGGGAGAGGAGGATAATAGGAGGAGTAGTCCTGTGGGGAGAGCAGTATAATAGGAGGAGTAGTCCTGGGGAGAAAGTAGGATAATAGGAGGAGTAGTCCTGTAGGGAGAGCAGTATAATAGGAGGAGTAGTCCTGGGGAGAAAGTAGGATAATAGGAGAAGTAGTCCTTGGGGGAGAAGAGTATAATAGGAGGAGTAGTCCTGGGGAGAGAGGAGTATAATAGAAGTAGTCCTGGGGGGAAAGGAATATAATAGGAGGACTAGACATGGAGGTGAGGAGTATAATAGGAGGAGTAGTCCTGGGGGGAGAGCAGGATAATAAGAGGATTAGTCCTGGGGGTGAGGAGTCTAATAGGAGGAGTATTCTCATATAGTATGTATTTTTTGGCTTGCACTCATATATATATATATATATATATATATATTAGTGCTCACTTCAGTTATCCTATTCAGTTATATGTAGTTTTTTCTGAATGTGAACACAGCTCCGCCCCTTTCGGCCATGTTTTTTCCATCTCCTATATAAGAAAGTCCTTAGTTACCCCTCTCCACCCATAGCAGTTTTTAATTGCAATGAGATGACACACAGTTAGGGTCACAGAGCTAGGGACCCCAATATAGAGATATACCTTGACGAGGTCTTGGGGCTCAGTTACATTGATCAATGCGATTGCTAAATATCTCCTTTTTCCTAATATTCATGGCAGGTATGCAATTCATTATTCACATGTTCAAATTAGCAAGTAGCATTTTTCATTGTATATTCCAATATTTTTCCATATGCTTGAGGCATTATACCATTATCTAAGTTTGATGTGCAGCCTTATTCTTATATAGTATGTATTTTTTGGCTTGCACTCATATATATATATATATATATATATATATATATATATATATATATATATATTAGTGCTCACTTCAGTTATCCTATTCAGTTATATGTAGTTTTTTCTGAATGTGAACACAGCTCCGCCCCTTTCGGCCATGTTTTTTCCATCTCCTATATAAGAAAGTCCTTAGTTACCCCTCTCCACCCATAGCAGTTTTTAATTGCAATGAGATGACACACAGTTAGGGTCACAGAGCTAGGGACCCCAATATAGAGATATACCTTGACGAGGTCTTGGGGCTCAGTTACATTGATCAATGCGATTGCTAAATATCTCCTTTTTCCTAATATTCATGGCAGGTATGCAATTCATTATTCACATGTTCAAATTAGCAAGTAGCATTTTTCATTGTATATTCCAATATTTTTCCATATGCTTGAGGCATTATACCATTATCTAAGTTTGATGTGCAGCCTTATTCTTATATAGTATGTATTTTTTGGCTTGCACTCATATATATATATATATATATATATATATTAGTGCTCACTTCAGTTATCCTATTCAGTTAATAGGAGGAGTAGTCCTGGGGGGAGAGGAGGATAATAGGAGGAGTAGTCCTGGCGGTGCGGAGTCTAAGAGACAGTGCTGGGTCACTTGTTGGTCTCATGCTGTGCAGCACACATCAGCGTGTGACAGTGGGAGACCAACGATCTGAATGGGCAGGGAGCCGGCATACGCTGGTAACTATGCTACACAATATTACCCGATGTGTACCATGGTTACCAGCGTACCCCGCCCCCCGCACGCACGGGAGCCCACACCAGCGTACGCCGGCAACCCCAGCAATGCGAGGGTATGTGTCGGCTGGGTTGCCGGCGTACGCTGGTGTGGGCTCCCGGGGGTACAGCACTCACCTGGGAGTCAGGGCTCCGTGTCAGTTCAGGGAATGCGTGCGGGGGGCGGGGCCAGAGCGAGCGTGGAATGCGTGAGGGGGGAGGGGCGTGGCCGAGTTGCCAATGCGTGCAGGGGGCCGGGGCGAGAGGCCAATCCGTGTGGGGGGGCGGAGCCTGGGCGAGCGGCCAGTCCGTGCGGGGGGGCGGAGCCGAGGCGAGTGGCCAATGAGACGCTTGTCATGGTAACGACAGAATTTTGGAGCAAGACAGACAGACAGACAGAATAAGGCAATTATATATATAGACTAGAAGGTGGCCCGATTCTACGCATCGGGTGTTCTAGAATTTACGTATTGTGTAGTTAATGTATGATTTTTGTTATATATATGTGTGTTGTGTGTAGTTGCCAAGAGTTTGTGTAGGGTGCTGTACATGTTCTGGGTGTTGTCTGGGTGTTGTCTGGATGTGGGGGTGTGTGAGAGCGGTGTTGTTTGTGTGTTGCGTTGTGTGTGTTGCGTTGTTTGTGGAGCGCTGTGTGTCTGTAGCGTTGTGTGTGTGTGGTGCTGTGTGTATTGCGCGGTTTGTGTGGGTGTGGAGTGCGTGTGTGTGTTTTGGGGGGAGGTATGTTTTGTGCAATGTGTGTGTTGTGCGGTATGTGCGTATATTTGTGTGTGCCGGGGTGTTTGTGTGTTGGGTGTTGTGTGTGTGCGGCGTTGTCTGTGTGTGTGTGGGTGTCTGTGTAGGGCAGTGTTTGTGGTTCCCAGTGTGTGTGTGGTGTGTTGTGCGGTGCGTGTGTGGCGGTGTGTGTGTTTTGGGGGGAGGTGTGCACCCCCCATCGTGCTCCATCACCCATGCTGTGCACCCCCCATCGTGCTCTATCCCCCATGCTGTGCACCCCCCATCGTGCTCCATCCCCCATGCTGCGCACCCCCCATCGTGCTCCATCCCCCATGCTGCACACCCCCATCGTGTTTCATCCCCCCATTCTGGGCACCCCCCATCGTGGTCCAACCCCCATGCTGCATCCCCCATCTTGCTCCATCCCCCATGCTGCACACCCCCCATCGTGTTTCTTCCCCCCATTCTGGGCACTCCCCATCGTGGTCCACCCCCCATGCTGCACCCCCCATCGTGCTCCATCCCCCATTCTGCACTCCCCATCGTGCTCCATCCCCCATGCTACACTCCCCATCGTGCTCATCCCCCATGCTGCGAACCTTTCAGAGAGGAGTATAATAGGAGGAGTGTAATGGGAGGAGTAGTCCTGGGGAAAGAGGAGTATAATGGGAGGAGTAGTCCTGGGGAAAGAGGAGTATAATGGGAGGAGTAGTCCTGGGGAAAGAGGAGTATAATGGGAGGAGTAGTCCTAAGGGGTGGTGTACAGGTGTCCAACGTGTGCGTGGGGCTTGGCCGAATGGGCATCGTGTGCGGGGGCGTGGCCTAGCGGGCACAGCGTGCGGTGGCGTGGGCTAGCAGGCATCGCGTGCGGGGGCGTGGCGTAGTGGGCATCGCGTGCGGGGGCGTGGCCTTGCGAAAATCGTGTGCGGGGGCGTGGCCTAGCGAGCATCGCGTGCGGGGGCGTGGCCTAGTGGGCATTGCTTGCGGTGGCGTGGCCTAGCGTGCATCACGTGCGGGGGCGTGGCCTAGCGGGCATCGCGTGCGGGGGACGTGGCCTAGCGGGCATCGTGTGCGGTGGGCGTGGCCTAGCGGGCATCACGTGCGGGGGATGTGGCCTAGCGGGCATCACGTGCAGGGGTGTGGCCTAGCGGGCATCGCGTGCGGTGGGCGTGGCCTAGCGGGCATCGGGTGCGGGGGCGTGGCCTAGCGGGCATCACGTGCGGGGGGCGGGCCTGGCCAAACGGTTAATCAATGTGGGGGGCGGGGCAGGGCCGAGCCGAGCAGCCAATCCGTGTGGGGGGGCGGGGCCTGGCCGAGCCCAGCGGCCAATCTGACGGTTGTCACTGTAAGGACACAATTTTGGAGCAAGACAGACAGACAGACAGAATACGGCAATTATATATCTACTAGAAGGTGGCCCGATTCTACGCATCGGGTATTCTAGAATTTACGTATTGTGTAGTTCATGTATGATTTTTGTTATATATATATATATATATATATATATATATATATATATATATATATATAGATGTTGTTGTGTGTAGTTACCAAGTGTTTGTGTAGGGCGCTGTACATGTTCTGAGTGTCGCGGGGGGTGAGAGCGGTGTTGTATGTGTGTTGCGTGTGTTGCGTTGTTTGTGGAGCGCTGTGTGTCTGTAGCGTTGTGTGTGTGTGTGTGTTGTGCGGTTTGTGTGTGTGTGGTGTGTTTTGGGGGGAGGTATGTTTTGAGCAATGTGTGTGTTGTGCAGCATGTGCGTATATTTGTGTGTGCAGCGTTGTCTGTGTGTGTGGGTGTCTGTGTAGGGCGTTGTTTGTGATTCCTAGTGTGTGTGTGTTGTGCAGTGCGCGTGTGTGTGTGTGTTGGGGGGAGGTGTGCACCTCCCATCGTGCTCCATCCCCCATGCTGCGCACCCCCCATCGTGCTGCATCCCCCATGCTGCGCACTCCCAAACGTGCTCCATCCGCCATGCTGCGCACTCCCAAACGTGGTCCATCCGCCATGCTGCGCACTCCCAAACATGCTCCATCCGGCATGCTGCGCACTCCCAAACGTGCTCCATCCGCCATGCTGCGCACTCCCAAACGTGCTCCATCCGCCATGCTGCGCACTCCCAAACGTGCTCCATCCGCCATGCTGCGCACTCCCAAACGTGCTCCATCCGCCATGCTGCGCACTCCCAAACGTGGTTCATCCGCCATGCTGCGCACTCCCAAACGTGCTCCATCCGCCATGCTGCGCACTCCCAAACGTGCTCCATCCGCCATACTGCGCACTCCCAAACGTGCTCCATCCGCCATACTGCGCACTCCCCATCGTGCACCATCCGGCATGCTGCGCACTCCCAAACGTGCTCCATCCGTCATGCTGCGCACTCCCAAACGTGCTCCATCCGTCATGCTGCGCACTCCCAAACGTGCTCCATCCGCCATGCTGCGCACTCCCAAACGTGCTCCATCCGCCATGCTGCGCACCCCCCATCATGCTCCATCCGCTTGGGAGTGCGCAGCATGCCGGATGGTGCACGATGGGGAGTGCGCAGTATGGTGGATGGAGCACGTTTGGGAGTGCGCAGTATGGCGGATGGAGCACGTTTGGGAGTGCGCAGCATGGCGGATGGACCACGTTTGGGAGTGCGCAGCATGGCGGATGGACCACGTTTGGGAGTGCGCAGCATGGCGGATGGACCACGTTTGGGAGTGCGCAGCATGGCGGATGGAGCACGTTTGGGAGTGCGCAGCATGGCGGATGGAGCACGTTTGGGAGTGCGCAGCATGGCGGATGGAGCATGATGGGGGGTGCGCAGCATGGCGGATGGAGCACGTTTGGGAGTGCGCAGCATGGCGGATGGAGCACTTTTGGGAGTGTGCAGCATGGCGGATAGAGCACGATGGGGAGTGCGCAGCATGGCGGATGGAGCACGTTTGGGAGTGCGCAGCATGGGGGATGGAGCACGTTTGGGAGTGTGCAGCATGGCGGATAGAGCACGATGGGGAGTGCGCAGTATGGCGAATGGAGCACGTTTGGGAGTGCGCAGCATGGCGGATGGAGCACGTTTGGGAGTGTGCAGCATGGCGGATAGAGCACGATGGGGAGTGCGCAGCATGGCGGATGGAGCACGTTTGGGAGTGCGCAGCATGGGGGATGCAGCACGATGGGGAGTGCGCAGTATGGCGGATGGAGCACGTTTGCTCAGCCTCTCTCCTTCCAGCCTCCCTCAGCATCAGCCTCCCCCTCCCAGCCTTCCCCAAGATCAGCCTCTCTGCTCCCAGCCTCCTCCAGCACGCCGTGCTCCTCTGCCGACACTCACCCACACCCGATCGCATTCACTCACCCACACAACCGATCGCATCCACTCACCCACACAACCGATTGCATCCACTCACCCACACAACCGATCGCATCCACTCACCCACACAACCGATCGCATCCACTCACACACACAACCGATCGCATCCACTCACACACACAACCGATCGCATGCACTCACACACACACCCGATCGCATACACTCACACACACAGACACTGACGATATTGCACATACGCGCTGATACTCACAACATCCGGGGATATCACATGCTTCTGGCCATGTGATCCTCCGTCAGGTCCTGGAAGCTCACAGCACAATATCGCCGCCGAGAAGCAAGCGATATCCCAGGATGTTGTGAGTATTTGGATGCGATGTGATGTGTGAGGTATGTGTGAGTGTGATCTGATTTGTGTGTGTGTGTGTGCTGTTATGTGTGTGCTGTTATGTGTCTGTATGTTCCGCAGCTGCAGGACCTTGATGTGTGGATGCGATGTGATGTGTGTGTGAGGTGTGTATGAGAGTGAGTGTGAGCCGGTGTACACTGGTAACTATGATACACATCGGGTAACTAAGGGACCTTAGTTACCCGATGTGTATAATGGTTACCAGCTTTCACGGCCTCCGTTAAGATCCCAGCATCGCAAGGTTATGTGTGGCGCTGCCGGGATCCTGACAGAGCCGGTGTAGAAGCAAGCGATATCCCAGCATATTGTGATGTGTGAGGTGTGTGTGGATATGATGTGTGAGGTGTGTGTGAGAGTGAGTGTGATCTGATGTGTGTGTGTACTCACCTGGGAATCGGAGCCCCGTGTCAGTTAGGCCAGAGCGAGCGTGCATTGCGTGAGGGGGGCGGGGCCTGCAGAGAGCCGGGGCGAGAGGCCAATCCGTGTGGAGGGGCGGGGCCATGGCGAGCCCAGCGGCCAATCAGCTTTGTGTCACCGTAAGGACACAATTTCGGAGCATGACAGATAGACAGACAGATAGACAGACAGATAGACAGACAGACAGACAGACAGACAGACAGACAGACAGAATAAGGCAATTATATATATAGATATATATAATTGCCTTATTCTGTCTGTCTTGCTCCAAAATTGTGTCCCGGGACATGTCCTTACGGTGACAAACAGTGGATTGGCTGCTGGCCTCGCCATGGCCCCGCCCCCCTGCACGGATTGGCCGCTCGCCTCGGCTCCTCCCCCCGCTCGGATTGGCCGCTCGCCTCGCCTCGGGTCCGCCCCCCCTCGCACGGATTGGCCATGTCCTTACGGTGACAAACAGCGGATTGGCCGCTGGGCTCGCCATGGCCCCGCCCCCCCGCACGGATTGGCCGCTCGGCTTCGCTATGGCCCCGCCCCCCGCACGGATTGGCCGCTCACCTCGGCTCCTCCCCCCGCACGGATTGGTCGCTCTCCTCGCCCAGGCTCCGCCCCCCGCACGGATTGGCCGATCGCCCAGGCTCCGCCCCCCACACGAGGTGAGCGCATCAAGGTCCTGCAGCGGCGGAACACGCACGCACGCACACACACACACACACACTCACACACCAGATCGCATCCACATACTCACAACATCCCGTGATATCGCTTGCTTCTCGGCGGCGATACTGTGCAGTGAGCTTCCAGGACCTGCCGGAGGATCACATGGCCTGAAGCATGTGGTATTTCCGGATGTTGTGAGTGTGTCAGCGCGTGTATGCGATCGGATGTGTGTGAGTGTATGAGATCGGATGTGTGTGAGTGTATGCGATCGGGTGTGTGTGAGTGTATGCGATCGGATGTGTGAGTGTCGGCAGAGGAGCACGGCGTGCAGCACAGCTGCTGGGACCGGCCACCGGTGGGCACAGGGAGAAGTGGGGTGTGTGTGTGTGAGTGTATGCGATCAGATGTGTGCGTGTTTAATGTCTGATGTGTGACTGTGGAGCACGATGGGGAGTGCGCAGCATGGGGGATGGAGCACGATGGGGAGTGCGCAGCATGGGGGATGGAGCACGATGGGGAGTGCGCAGCATGGGGGATGGAGCACGATGGGGAGTGCACAGCATGGGGGATGGAGCACGATGGGGAGTGCGCAGCATGGGGGATGGAGCACGATGGGGGGTGCGCAGCATGGGGGATGGAGCACGATGGGGAGTGCACAGCATGGGGTATGGAGCACGATGGGGAGTGCACAGCATGGGGGATGGAGCACGATGGGGGGTGCGCAGCATGGGGGATGGAGCACGATGGGGAGTGCGCAGCATGGGGATGGAGCACGATGGGGAGTGCGCAGCATGGGGGATAGAGCACGATGGGGGGTGCACAGCATGGGGGATGGAGCACGATGGGAAATGCGCAGCATGGGGGATGGAGCACTATGGGGAGTGTGCAGCATGGGGGATGGAGCACAATGGGGAATGCGCAGCATGGGGGATGGAGCACGATGGGGAATGCGCAGCATGGGGGATGGAGCACAATGGGGAATGCGCAGCATTGGGGATGGAGCACAATGGGTAGTGGGGATGGAGCACGATGGGGGGTGCGCAGCATGGGGGATGGAGCATGATGGGGGGTGCGCAGCATGGGGGATGGAGCACGATGGGGGGTGCACAAACACACACGCACTGCACAACACACCACACACACACACTGGGAACCACAAACACTGCCCTACACAGACACCCACACACACGATGCCGCACACACACAACACCCAACACACAAACACCGCGGCACACACAAAAATACGCACATACCGCGCAACACACACATTTCACAAAAATACCTCCCCTCAAAACACACACACACACACCCACACAAACCGCGCAACACACATACACAATGATACAGACACACAGCGCTCTACAAACAACGCAACACACAAAAAACACCGCTCTGACCCCCCGCCACACCCAGACAACACCCAGAACATGTACAGCCCCTACACAAACACTTGCTAACTACAGACAACAACATCTATATACATATATAACAAAAATCATACATTAACTACACAATATGTAAATTCTAGAATACCCGATGTGTAGAATCGGGCAACCTTCTAGTATATATATATATATATATATATATATATATATATATATATATATATATATATTTCTACTGTATATGGACAAAGTAAAGGAAATAATAAAGTACAGTACTGTGCAAATGTTTTACGCAGCTGTGGAAAAATGCTACAAAGCACTAATGCTTTCAAAAATAGTAGTGCTAATAGTTTATGCTTAACAATTAACACAATGCAAAGTAAATGTACAAAAGAGAAATCTAAATTGAATCATTATTTGGAGTGACTGATCACCCTTTGCCTTCTAAGCTGTATTAATTACTTAACATACACTAGCACACAATTTTTGAAGGAACTCAACTGAGAGGTTGTTCTAAATTTCTAACCACAGATCTCTTCATGTATTTCCAGACAGACTCAATGATGTTGCGATCAGGTAAAGTGGGGCCATATCACCATTCCAGGAATTCTTTGCTTTTCTTTAGCTAGAGGTAGTTCTTTATGACTTTGGCTAAATGTTTTAAGTCATTGTCCCTGATGCACAATAAATTTGGAGCCAATCAACACTTCTTTAAGAATACTGCATAATGGATAAATATCTGCTTATATTTTTCAGCATTAAGGACACCATTAATATTTGCCAAATCAATTTGCTGAAATACAGCCTTAAATATGTATAAATCTCCTCAATGCTTCCTTGTTGCCTGCAGGCAATCATTATTGTACCTATTGAGTGTCACGGGACAGTAGTCGCGGGCAAGGGAATGACTCCGAGCATTCTGGCACGTCAAATTAAACACTTGGTCCTGGCTAATTGTGTGGACTTAGGACATGTGGGATGGGAAACCCTACAGGGTGTGTACTGCCCTCGGTGTCAGCTGGTCAGGACCGGATGACGATGTATACACACAAGGAGACCAACAGCTCTCATTAAACCATTAATTGTGAGGTTCACAGTACACCAAAGCGTCTACAGCACTGTACAATCCATATAGTCAGCGATATGGTGTCTCACAATTTATTTCAAACCAGAGAGAAAAGGCTTTTCATATTGCCTATGTATCAAAAGGATAAGTCTGCCTATGAGTGTGAAAAGATGGCAAGGATATAAAGTGACCAATCAAAATTTAATGCATAAAATATTAGAAATATTTATTGAAAAATTACATGCATAAAACATACAAATTAAAAGAAAGTGACTCTCTAGATAGGGGACATGACATGGGCCTGCAAGCAGCTATTGTAAAAGTACTAGAAATACATCATTAGACACCATGTGTGTATTTCACCGTAATACTATGGTACAAAGTGAACAATCAAGTATTGCCACACATGGTAATCATAAATATGGTGTCACTACCTTCTATTTCTCAGTAGTAGATGGAAAACAGGTTTAGGTGTCCCCTAACCCCAACGCACGTTTTCTATCCCTTACTTAGGGGCCATGTCAGGGTGGGGGATGCTAGCCTATTAAATATATAGTGTCTGCCAATATCAATGTCTCTCTACAGTGTATGCTGGGAATCGGGCAGGTACGGGCCGGGTACCAAAGTGCCCTGAACTAACAAAAGACCAATGGCAGAAGAGTCACATAGGTTGGAGGAAACAGTGTTGCAGAAACAGAAAACCACATGGGTGCTGTCAGCGTATGTGACCTCAGGTCCACCACCATGGACAACAATCAGGCAGTGTCATCACAGCAACACCTTGAATGATGACAGTGCGCGTCAGCTAGCATAATGGCCATGGACAATGGAAGGCAGAGTGGAACATGTGAGGGTGCATGTGCACCACCCAAAAAGGGTAAAAAAAAGTTAATAGTAAATAAAGGGGATACTGTAGGAAATATGTAAGCATGAGTACAGTATGGCATAATAACATATGTCCTATGTTGTTTTTCAGAAGGAATTGCTTCACATTTTGGATAAGGCCCATCAAGAGAGAATAATCCCGAAGAAAATTTTGAATACTATAAGAGCGCTGAATCCACGCTTACCCACTTTCTACTTCATCCCCAAAATATTTAAATATACACTGGAAACAATAGATTTTTTTCTCAAATCCCAGGTAGCCACTTTACCTTCTTACATCAAAGACACTACTGCAGCCTTCCATAGACAAGATCAAATGCATTTTGGGGACAATATGGTCTTGGTTGCAATGGATGTGGAGTCATTATACACATTCCTCGTGACTTAAGATGGAATTAGGGTTGCAGAATGTTTTTTGAGATCATGTAAGAATTTATTTTGATGCACAACTTCATTTTCAACCAAAAAACTGTTTACAGTTGTAAAGTGAAGTGTCCCAATAATATAATTATGTATATGACTTGCCCCAGGGCTATTGGGTACTTGGTACCGGGCCGCATATGTACGGGGACAGTTCACTGGGTGGCCGTTGCCCGGTTCCGTGACCCTGGGGGGTCACTTTTAAAGGGGGTTATTTAGAGGGGAGAAATAATAAAGTTTTTATCGTGATGCCAATTGTGGGTTGCAGTTATGGAGATGGAACCGCCACTGCACAGTCTCTCACCACTGAGGCTGATGTTAACGGCAGCCTGGATGTTGGGCTCTTTGGATGTTTTTGTTTGTCATTATGATTTAAAAGGAGAAAACACAGTAGTTTGACAATAAATGGCTTCACCCAACCACCAAAGATGAGTAGAAAAAAAGATTTTGTGTTATCATTCATATTCTCTGAAAACAGTCCAAGAAAGCAAAAAAGCTGCCAGGGTATGTAAACTTTTGAACACAATTGTATAACCTGCTATATATGTCTCCCATCCTGGTATATACGTCCTCCATCCTGGTGCCCATCCTTGTATATATGTCCTCCATTGTGGCCCCATCCTGGTATATATGTCTCCTATCCTGGTACATATGTGCTCCATGCTGGTACATCCGTCCTCCATCCTGGTGCCCATCCTTGTATATATGTTCTCCATCGTGGCCCCATCCTGGTATTAATGTCTCCCATCCTGGTATATATGTAAACCCATCCTGGTACATTTGTCCCCCATCCTGGCATATATGTTTCCCATCCTAGTATATATGTCTCTCATCCTGGTATATATCTACACCCATCCTGGTACATTTGTCCCCCATCCTGGCATATATGTTTCCCATCCTAGTATATATGTCTCCCATCCTGGTATATATATACACCCATCCTGGTACATTTGTCCCCCATCCTGGTATATATGTTTCCCATCCTAGTATATATGTCTCCCAGAAAATGTTTCAAAAGACCTCACAGTTCACGGGGTTAAACTTGGGCATAGCCGGGATGGAATGTAGGGGGGATAAATCCTGTAGTTTTAACTTTACTGAACCTTAAATTGTGAGGGCACCATGAAGTACTTTCATATATTTTAATTCAAAACACCACCAAAAACATGTAAAAACACTTCCATCTAATTGAGGTTTTTTTTGTTTTTTTTTTACAAAAAAGCTGAAAATATAGTGAGTTTGTGAGTGTCTATATTCTGTAACTTCTTCAATGATTATAACAAATGGACACTAGGTGGCAGGAGGGAAACGTGCAGTTAACTAGATAACGAAGCTATGAATGATGATGTTATGCACTTCATCATGAGAGGTACTTTCTGTATGTTTTCATTCACGAAATCAAACTGCACTGATATTAAATTGGTGGGAACTAAAATGCTCGGGTGCTCGGTACTCAAGCCGAACAGTTTCTAATGCTCAGGTGCTTGTCTCGAATAATGTACAAAAAAAGACAGTTTGCACTCTGATAATGCTAAAGTATGGAAACCATGAGTGTGTGAACATGGACGTGCATTACTGCTGAGGAAAATCTAAGAAAAATGAGATATTTAGCATATATAAATGGCCATTTGTATATCTGCCCAGTTGCCACCTCACGGCATATCTCGTAACTATGCTGAAGCCTCTCTCTGGGTTAAAAACATTCTGTGTATGGCAAGTAGGAACCTGCTATATAGGATAAGATTACCTGTGGCAAGTGGGGGAGGGGTGCACGGTCAGAAGGTATGACCCTCTTAATATGTCTCGAATAATGAGCATATTGGAAGTGTGGCGCCCCTGACCCGGTCAGGCACCACAGAGTATTGCACCCATGCGGGAACAATGCTTCCAGGTAATCTCCAAAGGCCAGGATGAGGTGCACACACAAACACATGGTGACCAGGTCTCCCACATCACCAGAGGGGACCCTTGGGTAGCCAGAAGGAGTTAACTTTCAATTCCCAGCTGGGGGTGTGTTCAGGGGCTGGTTGCTAGGAAGCAGGGCAGAGAGAGAGAGGAAGTGGGGAGTCTAGAGGGAGAAGTTGAAGTGTGTGGAAGGGAGCAGAGGAGCTCTCGTGTCAGACAGGTCCTGAGGAGTGCAGTAGCTGAAAGCGGGGGAGAAAGGAGTACCGTGGGTCGGCCTGAAAATCATCCAGAGAGAAGGGTGGCTGAGTACGGAGATCCCGGTATCCGAGCACACAAGGGGAACTAGGTCCCCAGTACAGGCAGCAGATCATCCAGAGCTGCTTAACCTACAGGTGGGGGGGGTGCTTCATGCCCTCACCACGACTACACAGAGCTTGAGCCAAGCAGCAATCACCAGGCCCATAAGGGGACAGGGCCAGAAGCCATCCCACCAAGGCCACGCTGCCGGCAGACGAGCCAGAGAGAGGGGAGCAGGGTGGTAACAGCTTCCCTGGAGGGGTCCTACCACGCTTCAAGCAAAGGATCCTCCTAAAACAGAAAGAGTGCAAGGAAGGCGAGTGGACAGCTACCCTCAGAACGGCCTCCTGGAATTCCTGGTTCAACCTGGTTATCACAGTGTCGCCCGGGCATCTCACCGTGACCTCCAAACAGTGAGTAAACACGTTGAAAGACTTCTTGGACTGTGTTTGAGTCATTCTGCGACCTGTGGTCCCACACACATACACCGGGGCCTGGGGCTTGCCTCACTCTCAGGGGGCTAATATACTGACTGCACCCACCATCAGCCCCAGGCATCCCTTAATCTGCAGTGGCGGTCCCCGCTGACCGCAATACTGAGAGTGGCGTCACGACAATCCTAAAAGAAGGTTCCCTACCTGTGACCAGACTGTTCCATCCACGTGGAGTCCCTGAAGGTACTGCACCGACACATACTAGCGGGGCTTCACAACTTCTGGCGTCACGAACAGGATAAGGACTAGACCTGTTCAGACAGGTGACCGTGTGCCTCAGAGGTCCGTCCGCAAAAATTGAACCGCCGCCATATTGCCATCTTCAAAAGCGCGCGCTGCAGCCCGCGCGAGGGAGAAGAGCACCGCCCACGAAGAGGTGTGGCCGCCCCAGAACCCCCACAATTCAGAGAGCGTTCTGATCCAGGAAGTGGAAAGGGGGCGCGGAGATTTTTGAAGAAAAATGGACGCTGCAGGAGGTAATGCCCCTGGTCAGGGCGACGCAGCCCAAGCGATGCCAGCCCCCGTCGCGCTGGACGCAGCAGCGCCTGGTGCCGGTGCCGCGGTCGCAGCCGCGCCGGCTGAAATCTCCCCCATAATGCCAGTTTCCTTGCTGTATGTCCCAGGAGCGCAATGGCTGCCCCAATACGCCGGTAAAATAGACACGCTGACCGGGTTTAAGAAGAAGATCAGCACCCTGCTAGACATGCACGCGATGACTGGTAAGCAGAGGGCCGCTGTGGTGCTGGGACAATTGACTGAGGCAGCAGAATTGGAAGCTGAGTCCTGGACCAATGATGACCGGAGCGCTGTTGAGACCATCTTTGCCAAACTAGCAGCTGCTTTTGAACACCGCACCGAGGGAGAGCTGAGGACGGACTTCTATAACTGCCGGCAGAAGCCCCAAGATAGCATAAGAGCCTATGCCCTCAGGCTGCAGGCTGCACTGCGGGCTCTCAAGCTGGTGGACCCTGTCAGTGATCAGGAAGGAAACCGGATGATGAAGGAACAATTCTTGCGGGGCCTGCGTTCTCCTGAGGATGGGAAGCAGATGAAGCTGTGGTCCCTGGAACACCCTGACGTGGACTTTGCCATTCTGAAAGACAGGGCAGTGAAAGCACTCCAACCTCCTGTGGACACAGACCCCGTCGCACCAGCATGGCCTGCCAGTTCCACGGCTGCAGGAGCGGAATCCTCCTCGCAGGCCCTGGTAACTGCAAAAGGACTCAACACGCCAGCAGAGACCATAAATACACTATCCTCCCAGGTGCAACAGCTCACTAAGGACGTCGCACAAATCCTGAAAGCAGTGCAGTTGCCCTCAGAGACCAAAGTCCCTCATCGGATCCTGCTAGCTGACAACCCAGAGGACGTCCCTTGGATGCGGAGGAGAAGAGGTCCCCCAACCCGAGGCAGGAGCAGTGATCGCTATGACTCATCTGGACAACCCATCTGTCGTCGTTGCCAGGAGGCAGGACACTATGCAAGGGCCTGTCCTTTAAACGAGCCAAACCTGGGGCCGGGGGCCAGTCCTCAGGATTAAGAAGATCAGGCCCAAGTCGCTGCCGTGGTCAGTACGTGGGTGGACGTCCTGTCCTGTCCATCGCCCTGGATGGGATCCCTACCCCGGCATTATTGGACACCGGCTCTCAGGTAACCACGATCCCGTATGTCCTGTATCGTAGGTTTTGGTCGGACGACGATCTCCGACCACCGGACCCCTCCCTCACCATCTATGCTGCCAACGGACAACCTATAGACCAGATCGGGGTCAAAGAGGTAACCATAAAGGTGGGAAGGCAGGAAATGAAGGGACAAGGACTGATTGTTGTGGACACTGATATTAGAGAAAGGAACCCGCAAATGATTTTAGGCACTAATGTCATAGAAAATTGCCTAGGGGAAGTGTTGTTGTTGCTTCACCAGATTGTTGAAGGTGCTGAGGGCAGGTCGCAAAGAGCCTTGCAAAAAGAGATCCGAATCATTCTGAGGAAGCAACAGGTAAAACAGACTGGCGGTGAGATTGGTAGTGTACGGGTGATGGATGCTAACCCCATTGTGATACCCCCACGGAGTGAAATGATGATGTGGTGTAGAGCAGCGGTAGGTCTCAGAGGACAAGACTACCAGGCTGTACTAGAGCCCACTCATTCAGACCACTGGCCCACGATTCTGACAGCCAGGGGGGTAGTTGATGTACACAAGGGACGAGTGCCTGTACGAGTGTTGAACTGTGGGGAGGAGGAAGCCAGACTACCAAGGTACGCTACCATAGCCAAACTGTTTACATGCTCAGATGACGCCATAACACCTGTAGGTCCCCTGACACAAGCTGACTCAAAAGAGGGTGAGACCTCCCAAAAGCAGTTAGAGGATTGGTGCCAGAAACTACACGTGGGGACTGACTCTACACCCGACTACCAGAAACATGGGGTTTACAGGGTCGTGCAGGAATACGAGCAGGTCTTTAGTAAGAACCCACTAGACTTTGGTAGGATCAAAGGGGTGCAACATCACATACCCACAGGCAGTCATCCTCCCATTAAGGAAAGACATAGGCCTATTCCACCAGCCCATTACCAGCGCACAAAGGACATGCTGAAGGACATGAAGGAGGCAGGCGTCATAAGGGACAGTTGTAGCCCCTGGGCGGCTCCCCTGGTCCTGGTAAGAAAGAAGGATGGCACGATGAGGATGTGTGTGGATTACAGACGGATAAATCAGATAACACACAAGGATGCCTACCCTTTGCCAAGGATAGAGGAATCCCTCGCTGCCTTGAAAGCCTCTAACTACTTTTCTACCCTAGATCTTACTAGTGGCTACTGGCAAGTATCTGTAGCAGAAGAAGATCGGGAGAAGACGGCCTTCACCACCCCAATGGGCCTCTGTGAGTTCAACAGCATGCCATTTGGACTCTGCAATGCCCCCGGGACCTTCCAGAGGCTTATGGAATGCTGCCTAGGGCACCTCAACTTTGAAACCGTCCTGCTCTACCTGGATGATGTCATCGTGTACTCCAAGACCTACGAGGACCACCTGAAACACCTGGCTGAAGTCTTTGAAGCACTATCCCGATATGGAATGAAGCTGAAACCATCCAAGTGCCATTTACTGAAGCCAAAGGTCCAGTACCTAGGTCACGTGGTCAGTGCAGAAGGAGTAGCACCGGACCCAGAGAAGGTCACAGTCATCCAGGAATGGCCCACACCTACTACCGTCCGGGAGGTACGTCAGTTCCTTGGCTTGGTAGGCTACTACAGAAGGTTCATCAAGGGCTACACGAAAATGGCAGCGCCTTTGCAAGAGCTCCTGGTAGGCCACCCAAAGAAGAGAGGAAAGATCTCCGGCCCGCCATTTCACTGGGGAGAAGCAGAAGAACACTCCTTCAGACAAATGAAAGGGGCCTTGACGGGTGAAGAGATCCTAGCCTACCCTGACTACGGTCTGCCATTCGTACTGTACACAGATGCCAGTAATGTAGGACTGGGAGCAGTGCTTTCACAGGTGCAGGGAGGCAAAGAGCGTGTGATTGCTTACGCCAGCAGGAAGCTCAGGCCTACTGAAAGAAACCCGGAGAATTATAGCTCATTCAAGCTAGAGTTCCTGGCCGTGGTATGGGCTATCACAGAGCGGTTCAAGCACTACCTGGCAGCCACCAAATTCACTGTCTTCACGGACAACAACCCCCTGACCCACTTGGATACTGCTAAATTGGGTGCCATGGAGCAGCGTTGGGTAGCCCGACTGGCGAATTATGACTTTACTGTCAAGTATCGAGCTGGCCGCAAGAACGGCAACGCAGATGCTCTGTCCAGGATGCCTCACCTAGCAGACGAGGGTGAAGATGTAGATGATCTTGAAGAGATTGAGCTGCCAGCGTTCCATCGCCATGGAGCAAAACAGTGTCGGCAGTCGCGTGCCAACCGCCAAGAGGTGACCCTGAACCCACTACCTCACTACAACTGGAAGGAGACCCAGGAAAATGATCCAGCGGTAGGCTTGGTAAAGAAACTGATCAGCCAGCCGGGCGCCAGCCTTGACAAAGGAGCCCCACCTGAGGCACAGTACCTATGGAAGGAGAGGGGTCGATTATTCATCTATCAAGACAAACTTTACAGGAGCATCATTGACCCGAGGACGCATGAGAAGGTGTGGCAAGTGATTGTACCACAGAAGGATACGAGGATGGTGCTAGAAGCCTATCACAATGGTGCAGGCCACTTTGGTTGGAAGAAACTGGAGGCCCTACTTAAAGTAAGATTCTACTGGGTGGGCATGAGATCTGCCCTAGAGAAGTGGTGTCGAAACTGCGGGCCCTGCAATCTTAGAAGAAAAGACCAGCCCAGCCAGAGAGCACCACTCCAGCCAATCCAAACTAAACGGCCCCTGGAGATCGTGGCCCTGGACCATGTAAAGTTGGCACCCAGCAGACAAGGCTACAACTACGCTCTCACTATGGTTGACCACTACTCCAGATTCCTGGTGGTAGTACCAGTCAAGGACTTGACAGGTCAAACTGCAGCCAAAGCTTTCCAGACACACTTCTGTCGACCACATGGCTATCCAGATCAAGTGCTCACTGACCAAGGACCAGCCTTTGAAGCTGAAGTGTTTAAGGAGTTTTGTAACCTATACGGCTGCCAGAAGATCCGTACTACGCCTTACCATCCTCAGACCAATGGCATGTGTGAGAAGATGAACCACATCATTCTCGACCTTCTGAAGACGCTCCCACTAGAAGAACGAAGTCAGTGGCCGGAAAAACTGCCCGATCTAGTGGACATGTATAACAACATCCCTGTGAGTTCCACGAACTGCACACCGGCATATCTGATGAGGGCCAGACCAGGGAGATTGCCAGTAGATCTGGAAATGGGAGTTGAGACCCCTGAAGACCATCTACAAGGTGCTGATTGGGATTCCAACCGCCAAGCCCAATACAAGAAAGTACAAGAGTGTGTGGAGCGAAGCCTGACTCAGCAGCGTGAGAAACAAGAAAAGGCCTACAATCGAAAAGCACCTGCTGTTCCTTTGATGCCAGGAGATATAGTTCTCAAAAGAAAGAGAAGACGTCATAAACTTGACAATCACTGGGAAGAAGAACCCTATACTGTGTTACCATCGACGCTTAGCAATGAAAAGACATGCCTTATCAGCAAAGATGGAGGAAAAACAACAGCTGTCGTTTCTAGAGATCGCTTAAAGAAATGTCCTGAACAACTAAGAATCCCTGAAGAAAGTCCCAACCCTTTGCCAGTTCAAGAACCAAAAGAAAAGATGATCCATACTGTACTTGGAGATTTTCCAGCAAGTTGGCCTCAATACAATGGAGCAGTAGTTATTCCGGTTATTACATTCCCTCAATCTGGAGAAGTAAGAGACCCAGAAGAACCTGTTCAGAACCTGGAAGAGCCAAATGTAGCTGAAGCAGAAGACCATGCATTGGTATCAATACCCAGTACACCCATTATTCACATTGAGACACATACATCGGGTGGGAGGACACAACCTCAGACAGATGACAGTATAGTACTGCGTAGGTCAACCCGCAGCAACTTTGGTCAGCTCCCATTACGCTATAGAGAAAGTACAGTTTAGTTCAAAGTGACGGTATGAAAGGTAATGTTTAACCTGTTTACAGTTAGGTAACGTTTAAGCGAAATGTGCCCACAAGGACTATTGTGAGACCTCCTTAAAATGTTAGACCACTGGTTATGAACTGGCTTTAACCACAAACTTTGCATTGTAAAAAGTTGCCTTCTTGGTATCAACCACAGAGTCTGCCTGTTGAGGGGCATGGCTCTGCACCAACAAGGGGGCACGCCTGTTTATGGGGCCTGCCCTCCAACACTCGGAAGCGGGTACGCCTGTTTATGGGGCCTACCTTACACCACTCTCCTCAGGAGAGGAAGATTGGAGGAAAGGTCTGGGGAATGTGATGGCCCAGCCCTGGTCACCAAAAGGACCGGCGACCTACCTCCTGGAGGTTTTTGGGTGGGGTTCGGACATGTGGGTGGTTGGTGGTGGAATGGTACCTGGTATGTTTAAATGTAAATAATTGCCCCTGTGTGGGAAAAGTTTGTATTTACCTTTTTCTCTTGTCTTTGCAGCCCGAGGACGTGCTGATGATAACTAAGGGGGAATGTGGCGCCCCTGACCCGGTCAGGCACCACAGAGTATTGCACCCATGCGGGAACAATGCTTCCAGGTAATCTCCAAAGGCCAGGATGAGGTGCACACACAAACACATGGTGACCAGGTCTCCCACATCACCAGAGGGGACCCTTGGGTAGCCAGAAGGAGTTAACTTTCAATTCCCAGCTGGGGGTGTGTTCAGGGGCTGGTTGCTAGGAAGCAGGGCAGAGAGAGAGAGGAAGTGGGGAGTCTAGAGGGAGAAGTTGAAGTGTGTGGAAGGGAGCAGAGGAGCTCTCGTGTCAGACAGGTCCTGAGGAGTGCAGTAGCTGAAAGCGGGGGAGAAAGGAGTACCGTGGGTCGGCCTGAAAATCATCCAGAGAGAAGGGTGGCTGAGTACGGAGATCCCGGTATCCGAGCACACAAGGGGAACTAGGTCCCCAGTACAGGCAGCAGATCATCCAGAGCTGCTTAACCTACAGGTGGGGGGGGTGCTTCATGCCCTCACCACGACTACACAGAGCTTGAGCCAAGCAGCAATCACCAGGCCCATAAGGGGACAGGGCCAGAAGCCATCCCACCAAGGCCACGCTGCCGGCAGACGAGCCAGAGAGAGGGGAGCAGGGTGGTAACAGCTTCCCTGGAGGGGTCCTACCACGCTTCAAGCAAAGGATCCTCCTAAAACAGAAAGAGTGCAAGGAAGGCGAGTGGACAGCTACCCTCAGAACGGCCTCCTGGAATTCCTGGTTCAACCTGGTTATCACAGTGTCGCCCGGGCATCTCACCGTGACCTCCAAACAGTGAGTAAACACGTTGAAAGACTTCTTGGACTGTGTTTGAGTCATTCTGCGACCTGTGGTCCCACACACATACACCGGGGCCTGGGGCTTGCCTCACTCTCAGGGGGCTAATATACTGACTGCACCCACCATCAGCCCCAGGCATCCCTTAATCTGCAGTGGCGGTCCCCGCTGACCGCAATACTGAGAGTGGCGTCACGACAATCCTAAAAGAAGGTTCCCTACCTGTGACCAGACTGTTCCATCCACGTGGAGTCCCTGAAGGTACTGCACCGACACATACTAGCGGGGCTTCACAGAAGTAAATGGGAAACGAGTATCCCTGAGCCCCAGGAGGTGGGCCTGGAAATCACTGAAATGGTTTCATACACCGCTGAAACAGAATGGGAACAGCAAGGAGAAGATGCCTGGCCACATCTCTGACTCCCAAGACGCTGCTGAAAACAATGTTGTTAGAGTATTACGCCCCTTTAAGAGACTGACAATAAAACATACAAAAGTGACAATAAAATAGATTTTAATGGACAAAATGTTAGGAATTATTCTTTCCTGTATAATGACACGTTTCTAAGGCAGATTTAACTAGAAAGAAAAACAGCCTGCTCCACCCCTTATGTCTATATTCACACATCAAGTTATTTAAAAAAAGTGCAGCAGTTTCCCATTTCAGTCTGGCAAAATAAACAATTGTGTGCATTAGCTTTCTGAAATCTCATCGCTTTTGCTCAGACTGTAAAATCAGGTTTTAATTTGCATCAAACTCATTAAAGACACTGCCAAAAAATGCTGCAAAAATGCAACATCTGAACATAGCCTTAATAGCCGCACAACATTCCCCAGACCCGTCACACGTACTTACCTGCCCGGTGACGTCGCTGTGACCGGTGAACCGCCTCCTTTCTAAGGGGGTGGTTTGTTCAGCGTCGCAGCGACGTCACAGCTGCGTCACTGAACCGCCGCCCAATAGAAGCGGAGGGGCGGAGATGAGCGGGACGTAACATCCCGCCCACCTCCTTTCTTCCGCATAGCGGCCGGGAGGCAGGTAAGGAGAGCTTCCTCATTCCTGCGGTGTCACACGGAGCGATGTGTGCTGCCGCAGGAACGACGAACAACATCGTTACTGCTGCAGTAACGATATTTGAGAATGGACCCCCATGTCACCGATGAGCGATTTTGCACGTTTTTGCGACAATGCAAAATCGCTCATAGGTGTCACACGCAACGGCATCGCTAATGCGGCCGGATGTGCGTCACCAATTCCGTGACCACAACGATTTTGCATTAGCGATCTCATAGTGTGTCAAGCCCCCTTAAGACTACAGTAGATGACAAAGTATAGGGGAGAGATATCAAACTCAAATACATACAGTACATAGTCCTCCATATAGAATAATGGGCCCCATATAGCCCTCCATGCAAAATAATGTGCTCCAAATAGTTTTCTATAAAGAATAATGATCCCCACATAGTCCTCCATACAGAATAGCATCATAGGCCAGTATGTGACATATGTGGTATAAGAGGAAATAAAACATCAGCCAGTAATAACCGGCAAACATAATTTTAACATTTTACTACCGTATCTGGGCATGTAGTGTGTGTAACATGGTCAGTGTTAAGTGGGCTTTACACACAGCAACATCGCTATCGATGTTGCTGGTGAAAGCACCCGTCCCCATCGTTTGTGTGTCACGGGCAAGTCACTGCCCGTGGCGCACAACATCGCTTACACCCATCACACATATTTACCTGCCTAGCGATGTCGCTGTGGCCGGCGAACCGCCTCCTTTCTAAGGGGGCAGTTCGTTCGGCGTCACAGCGGCGTCACTAAGCGGCCGCCGAATAGAAGCGGAGGGACGGAGATGAGCGGGCCGAACATCCCGCCCACCTCCTTCCTTCCTCACTGCCGGCGGCCGCAGGTAAGGTGAGGTTCCTCGTTCCTGCGATGTCACACATAGCGATGTGTGCTGCCGCAGGAACGACGAACAATCTGCGTCCTGCAACAGCAACAATAATCGGAATGAGAATGACCTGTCAAAGATCAACGATTAGGTGAGTAATTTTGATTGTTAACGGTCGTTCGTGCGTTTCACACGCAACGATGTCGCTAACGAGGCCGGATGTGCGTCACGACTTCCGTGACCCCAACGACATCTCGTTAGCGATGTCGTTGCATGTAAAGCCCGCTTTAGAGTGTTGGAGGAAACCATAGTACCAAGATGAAACCCACTCAAAGACAAGGAGACATACATACTCATAGCAGATGTTGTCCTTCTTGGGATTTGAACCCAGGGCCCCAGCGCTGCTACAATGTTAATCAGAGCCAGGACGAAGAGTAGGTAGGTTAGGCAACCGCCTAGAGAGCTTACACTTTCCTCCTCTAGGGGGGCGCACTTTGAAGAAGAAAAAAAAAGACTGACATTGGTGAATACCTGCGACCACCCATCACCTCCTTGTGGTGCAGGGATGCAAAAGACTGAAGGCCAAAATGCAGGCATATAGGTGACCGGTGTCAGAGAATCGCTGACACCATTCACTGTGCTCACAGTCGGCGCCCTGGCTGTTGCTTCCGGCCTGCACTCAATATGTATTTGTATCTGCAAGATGCACATACAATTACTGTGAGCATTGCACGGGACAAGAGCAGACAGGCTGTAGTCAGCTCTCTGAACTGCCGAGAACTCCATCAGGATGCAGGCTACTTCCAGCCTGTGTTGGAGACAGCATACACAGGGGATGTAAGGCGGTGTGATGACATCACTGCATTATGCTATCTAGCTCTCACAGCTATTCAGTGGAGGAGACGGCAGTTGCGGTGGACAGGGAGCCTGGATACAAGCTTTTTTTATTATATTATTTTGAAACAAAATGCGGCTTATTGGGGACATCAAATGAGGGGCTGGGTGGGGAAAAAAATAAAAGGTTTTGTAGGGACAGCAAATAAGTGGCTCTGGGGGAAATCATAGTATATGAGGAGCTGTGCTGACCAATAAAAATATGGTGCCTTTGTCGCCATTTTCCAAGAACTGTAATGGTTTTAGTTTTCAGGATCTGGTGCTGTGTGATGGAGGGGATCTACCTTCTGAAGACTATGCTAACCAGATAGCAGATCTAATCTGCCGAGCTAAGGTTGCCTTTGAAGGTTTCTACCCCTTTGTTGCCCTCAAACTGGATGAAAAGATTTGAGTCCAATCACCAGTTCCGCGTTGCCTCCATATTTGTCAGCACTGTCTTTATAAAATCCATAGGCTGCAGATGGCATGCTTTTTGTTTGTTTGGATTCTGACAGAAGGATGGTAAGACAAATTCCTGATTTAGATTAAATGTGGAAATCATCTTGGGGAGAAAAGCTGGATCTAACTTAACAATTACACGTTCATCCAGGATTCACAGGTAAGGATCCTTAGTTGATAGAGCCTGAATCTCCCCTATCTTCTTTGCTGTTTTAATGGCCACCATAAAGACAATTTTAAAGGAGAGCTTGCGAATAGAAATCTGATTTATAGACTCATAGGGGAGCTTACAGAGAACATTTAGAACTAGGTTAAGATCCAAAGGGGGACTGATTTCCTTAATCCCATCACCCCCTGGCTATTTTCCGTTTTTCATTTTTTCCTCCCGTTTTTCTGAGAGTTATAACTTTTTTATTTTTCCGTCAATATTGAGATATGAGGGCTTACTGTTTGTGGGATGAGTTGTACTTTTGAATGAGACCATTAGTTTTACCATATACGAGGCGCTGCTGATAAGTCATTGGCTTTGTAATCTTTTTTTGTTTCTCTGGTAACGAATGTTACATCACATGTCTAATAAATGTTTTCAAAATTTTGTGTTTGTTGCTTCTGGCAACAGTGTTCTACGCATGCGGGAAAACAAAATGGCGGAGTCTAATGCGATATTCACATCAACTGAGAGCAGAGGAGTGATAAAATTCTTGTTTCTGCAAGGAAAGTCCGCAAAGGATATTCATGGTGATATGTCGCAGACATTGGGGGATCAATGCCCTTCATATCCCACAGTTAAGAACTGGGTTGCCAAATTTAAATGGATCACTTCAGCACCAATGATGAGGAACGTCCTGGAAAACAGAGAGTGGTTGTTGTTCCGGAGATCGTCAATGCTGTGCACAACCTCATACTGGAGAATCAACAAATTTCAGCTAAAGCAATAGCAGAAATCATGGAGATTTCCCGTAAACGTGTTTGTATCATTATCCATTAACATTTGGATATGAGGAAGCTAATCTGCAAAGTGGGTCCCCTAATGTTTTATAACAGATCAGAGAAGTATGCGAGTGAAAACATCCCGGTCCATTTGTCAGTGTTTCTGGACTGATAAGAACTTCCTGGATAGACTGGTAACTATGGATGAGACCTGGATTTATTTGTATGACCCTGAAAGCAAGGGGCAATCAAAAGAGTGGATGCACAGTGGTTCTCCTAGTCCAAAGAAGTTCATGAAGTTCAGGGTGCAAAAATCAGCCATGGTGTCTGTGTTCTAGGATAAGGAGGGCGTGCTGCTAGTGGACTACCTTCAAAAGGGTTCCACCATCAATGCAAGGTATTACATTGAACTTTTGGACCAATTGAAGGCAGCTCTGAATGCCAAAAGGCACAGCAAGCTGTCCAAAGGAATCTTGTTCCTGCAAGACAATGCCTCCGCTCACACTGCACAAGCGACCACGGCAAAACTGGCAGAGCTAGGTTTCCAACTGCTTTACCACCCACCTTATTCACCAGATCTAGCTCCCTCCGACTATCATCTGTTTCCAAACCTGAAGAAATACCTCAAGGGTACTAAATTTCACACCATTTCTGATGCCATAGTTGCTACGGATATCTGGTTTGAGGCAGAACCAAAATCCTTCTTTTTGCTTGGCTTACAGGACTTGGAATACCAATTTAAGAAGTGTGTTAAAATCAGTGGAGAGTTACAGGTTATAGGTTACAGGTATGTGTGCTCCAATATGGTTCTGCTTTTAATTTATCTTGGAGGCCGCATGGCACATGAAATACATAATATACAGTAGGACCCCCTATTGAGATTTGCCGTGACGTGGCAGGGGTGGGTGAAAAAATTGATCCATTATTATTTGCTAAAAATCTCACTTTGTATTATAGTAAAGTTGGAATAAATCTGTGAATTTGCACTTTTTATATGATGAATGCCACTTTCAGATCATGCTGGCTCCCCCCTCTGTTTGTTTGTAGTAGTTATGCTACATTAGTCTGGTGGCTGACCACCACCATGCCATGCACGTCTGACTTTGGTTTGCAATATATTCCTCCTGTTGGTGGCTGTTCACATTCAGCCGCCTCACCCTTTTCCACAGGCATTGCTAATTAAGCACCATACTTGGATCTGGTCCGCCTTTATTTATGGGTTCTGGTCTGGCACTGTGAAGGTTAGTTCTGACATTGTCCTGGTATGTGTGGCGTTTGCTGCACATGCTGAGACCTGGGCTGCCTTTTATTTGCAGTTGCCTTTTTTTGCGACATGGAAGCGGTTATATATAGGTTACAGGTATGTGTTATCCAATATGGTTCTGCTTTTAATTTATTTAGGAGGCTGCATGGCACATGAAATACATAATATAGAGTAGGACACCGCTATTGAGATTTGCCATGACGTGGCAGGGGTGGCTCAAAAAATTGATCCATTATTTGCTAAAAATCTCATTTTGTATTATAGTACAGTTGGAATAAATCTGTGAATTTGCACTTTTTATATGATGCATGCCACTTTCAGATCGTGCTGGCTCCCCCCCTCTATCAGTGGAGAGTATGTGGAATAAATGTAAAGTTTCATCATCCTCTCTCGTTTCTTTCTGAGTAAAGCCAAAGACTTATCAGAAGCCCCTCGTAGTATACTGGAAAACAGGAAAAATTCCCAATGAGAAAGTAAAAAAAGTGAAATTCCCCAATGTTTTTTTTTTTTTTAATTTACCTTGTTCACTATATGGTAGAACTAACATGTCAGTATGATGCCTAAGGTAGGTACGCGTCCGTAGATATCAAATGTATACATTTACTTTTATCTAAGTGGTGAAAAAAAATGTTACTAATTTGTCCAAACAAAGAATAGCGTTTTTGTCGCCATTTTCCAAGACCCGTAGCATTCTCATTTGTCAGGATCTGCAGCTTATTTTTTTGCATCTTGAGCGGACGTTTATAATTACACCATTTTTCTGTAGATACGCCACTTTGCTCGGCTGTTATTGCATTTTAATGCAATGTTTCAGCAACCAAAAAACGTAATTTTGGGGTTTGAAATTTTTTTTTCTTGCCATGCCATGTACCAATCAAATTTTATAATTTGATAGATCGGGCTTTATCTGAAAGCAGAGATATCAAATGTGTATATTTTTTTATTGTGTTATTCTCAATGAGGCAAAAGGCAGATGATTTGAACCTTTATGGGTTTTTTTATTTTTTCATATTTATAAAAATTTTATTTACATTTTTCATTGGTTTTACTAGTCCCCCTAGAGCACTTTATGACTGGGCAGTATCGCTCTGATCAGCTGAAATACTCATCTCCTGTGAGAGCTGGCACCATCTGCTGACCTGACGCTATCATTATAAGGCTATGTGTGCACGTGTGCGCTTCTGCACCGCACCGAAAATGTGCGCTTCAGAGCGCAGTTGAAAAGCTGCGTTCTGAAGCGCATGGTGCCGGCAGATTCGTGCGCTCTGCATGCTGCCTCTCCCTATAGACAGCATGCAGAACGCACGAAAGAAGTGACATGTCACTTCTTAGAACGCAGCGATTCGGCAAGTAGCCGAATCGCTGCGTTCTAACATGCCACGTGCGCACGGCTCCTGCACAATCTCCATAGATTGTGCAGGGGATGCAGGACGCATGCAGTTACGCTGCGGTGCAGAACGCAGCGTAACTGCATGTAGTACGCACACGTGCGCACATACCCTTATACATCGGCGCCGGGTGATCGAGTCACGGGGCAGCCGCTGGAAGTGCGGAATGGTGCGATCCCCGCCAAAGCCTTTTAAATTGGGCTTTCAATGTTTGGAGTTAAGGGGTTAACCAACCACGCCACCAATCCACCCACGTCTGTTAGCCTCACGTCTGCTTTCCAGATCAGCAGACATGTGCGGAGCCTGCAGTAACCAGAGGGAGGCAACAAAGGCAAAAGTACGTTATTGGTCATTAAGGGGTTAATGTGACCCTTAATCTCTGTATCACCTTAGAAAATCTAGCAATCCAGGGATGACAGGCCAGAGAAAAGTAAAAAAAAAGACAGAGCGGATATCTGAACCTTCCAAAGTGCTTAGTCTAAGACCCTTATTGAGAGAAAGAAAGAGAAAAGAAAAAAAAAAAAAAACATGACTTGATCGGAAAGTCACTGTGCTTTCAGGATTTGCCTCTCAGGATTTTAGGCTGAAAGATGTAGCCGTTGTATACTCCGATGCAACAATGAACCTTGATGTAGTAGATCCTTCAAGGCCATTGTTCAAGGTAAATCTGACCGGATCCTCAAAGGCAACCGCTTCAACATGGTAAAGAAATTTCTTCTTGGCTAAAAGGGAACAACTAGGACCGCTGTGCCTTGGTCTTCCTGGATGTTTCTTAGAATTCTGTGCATTAATGGAAGAGGCAGGAAAGTGTATGAGAGGTCTATGTCCCAGACCTGCTTCACAGTGTCCACTGCAACCAGATTGTCTCTTGGGTTTAGGGAAAAGAACATTCTTCACCTTCGCATATCCCCTGGAGGTGAAAAGATCTAATTGAGGATTTACCCACTTTTGAGCTAACTGCTGGAATACTTCCCCATTGAGCTCCTATACGGATGCTCTCATCTGTCATTAGACTAGGTAATCCGCAATATGATTCTCCAATTCTCTTCAGTGGACTGCTGTGATGGAAAGAACTACTGTATATTCAACAACCGAAAACTTTCTGAAGCAAGAGACTGGAGCAGTTGTCTTGGACTACCCTGATTAAGAAAGATACCACCAGAACGTTGTCCTTATAGGACTCTTATATGATGACCTCTGAGGCGTGTCTAATTTTCCTGAAGCACCTCTCAGAGAGCTCTTCGCTCCCTGTAATTTAAGGATCTGGTTTGAACCACTGATTACCATCTTCCCTGCCGATTCTGATCTCCCCTTTGGGCCCCCCAACCTGACTGACTTGTATCGGTGGTTATTATAATAGGAGGGAGGGACTCCTTCTTGAAGGTTTTCTGGGAGAGTCCACCAATGCAGAGTTTCTTAATGATTGGGGCAGAGTAATCCATCTGTCTATGGATCTATTTTGATTATCCCAGGCTGCCAGAATTACTTCAAAAAGGAGGCGCTAGAGATGTGCATTGACTGGTGCAAAGAAATACACATTTTTTTTTTGTATAATTTATTAGATCACAAGTAAAAACAAAGAAATAGAGAAAAATGAAGAAATGCCTCCTTTTTGAACTCTGACCCATTCCAATGAATCATTGCCATGCGTTTCCTTTGGCTTTTTTTTTTTAATAATTAGCAGCTATTTATAGTCTGCGCTACTGTTGTTGTTTGTCATATTGGTGAATTTCCTGAGGAAGAAGTAGGGTACACTTCGAAACGCGTTGAATTAAACCACCTTGTATTATACCTCTCCTGGATGTGTGTCGTATCTTCAGCAGCGCAGTAATAGTTCCACATTAATAGTGTACCTCAGCGACTTTTTGGCTTCTTCAGCTCGTGGACTCTGCAGCAGCTTGTTGTGAGTTTCACAACCTAATGGGGTGAGCACATTCCCTTATTGCTGTGTTACTGGGTAAGACTATTGCGCGCTTTCCCCTCCAGCTTTTTATGGAGAATACAAGATGTAATCAAGACTCTGGACACTCATGGCCTCTCTGATTGTACACAGTTCTTCCCATTGAAATGGGAGGATCTGGTCCGATTGTCAATATCTTCTCTTTTGGAAGGAATTATGACCTCTTCCAGGAATCTAGTGGGACCCACAAAAAGACCTTCTTGGTGCCGGTTGGAGGTCACACTTCTTTTTGTTTAGTATCCATCCCAAAGATCTTAGGATTGTCAAAGTTACTTCGCGATGCAATGTCAATTCCTGCTCAGTCTGCTACCAACAGAAAGTCGTCCAGTTATGATTATGCCCTCCTGTTTGAGGAAGGCTACTATCGCTGCTACTAGCTTTGTGAATGCATGAGGAGCAGAGGACAGGCTGAACTTGAGGCATCAGAACTGGAAAATGTTTATTATTTTTTTCTCTATAGTTATTTTCAAATATTTTTAAAAGAAGAATGGATAGCAAGATTATAATAGGCTTCCTTCAATTCCAGAGTGCACTGCCTTTTTGTTTATTAAGGAGATGGTTGAACTTTATTTCATGCGAAATCTTTTGTACCCTACTCATTAATTTAAGTGTTTTAAATGGTTAATTGAATGGTATTACCCGAAGGCTTTATTATGGAAAAAAGACTGGAATAATGACCTGAAATAGCTCTGCTTCGGGGACAGGGATTATAGCTTCTTAGTCTAACCATTTCGGAAAATCCATCAATAGATGAAGTATGGTCAGGGACTGGTGGTTGTCAGCAGGAATCTTTCTGGTAGTAGCTGGGAAAATTCTATCTTGTATCGCTTTGAGATTGTGAGAAGTATCCAGTGATTTGAGGAAATTTACTGACACGCTTTCAAAAAATTGCTAAGTCTCCTGTCTACCCTGATGCCGTCATGATCTACCAGGGCCTGGCCTCGACCCACACAGGGAACTTCTAGCTTTATCCCATTTGGGATAGTTCTAACTACCAAATTTCCCATTCCCTTTGTATTCCTGTCTCTTAAAGGGAGGGAACCTATGAAAGGACTGATATCTTCTGGGCTCTCCTTTGGAAATCCTTTGTTTTTATAACATGCATTCTCCAGGATCTCGTCTAGTATAGGGCCGAAAAACCCCAATCCTAAGGGATGGAACACAATTTATTTTTAGAGTGGCTATTCCTGGACCAGGTCTTCAGCCAGATTGCTCTATGCGCTGAGTTTGAGGGGGCATTATTCCTGGCTCTGCAGATGATGCAGCCATAAATCCCATTGCCATCCTAATTAGTAGAAGGGAGTCCAAAATACTCTCTGGATGTTTTACTCTTTGATTGCCATCCTCTTGGCCAGCCCCGTGTGGAGGACGCATCCTATGTGATGCACACAGTCTCTACTGCGCTCCTGCACATTTTCATCTGCACAGCTGAGAGCAGAGCAAAGTACTGTAAAGCGCAGGCGTGAAAAAAGGTCAAAGACCGCTTATGCATGTGCACTACAGTATTTTTGATCAACCCTCAGCCGGGTAGATCAAACTGCACATGCGCAGGAGCGCCATAGAGGACTCTGTGTGGATGACATTGTACGCGTCATCTACACGGAGCTGAGCAGGAGGATGGTGACTGCACAGGAAGGAGGACGGCGCCGGACCAAGAGCAGTGACTCCCATCAGACCAAACCACCCCCTAGACGAGTATAATAAAGCTGTTTTTTTACAATCCACAGAGCGGCCTGGACACTTATATACAGTATTCTAAAGTATTGCATATAAGGGCTCACTGGTGGTGGCTAGGGAAAAACCTGGTGACAGGTTCCCTTTAACAGTTGTAGTTCAGAACTGAACGGAAAAAAAAAAAATTAACAGGATGTCAGGTCTTGTCAATATGTCATTTTCGGTAAAAGTTTCTGGCAAAATCAGACTCCATTTTGTAAGCTTGGTCAATAGTACAAACTATGGTGGAAAAAGCCACAAAAGAGAGATGGGCCATGAAGTAAATGATTCACACTTTAATTAAAGCTACAACGGAGCAGAACAGGAGTATAATATGCCTTGTTTATTATGTATCATGATCAGAGTTGACATAAAATCAAATGCATATTATAAAATGTATGTTATCTTCGTTGAAGGAAAAAAAACATCACAAAATATATACCTTATGTAAAAGAAAAAGAAAAAAAAAACATTTTGAGTCATAGATATTCCTTTATATAAAAGCAATATATTTTTCAGTCAAGAGTCTTGTTACAGTTATAAATACAAGATATACACAGCCTCTCGGTAGGGAAAAATGTTTCTTACAAATATCTACATATAAAACATTAAAAGCGGCGCTCCGTTAATTATGTTTTATTTACTTTTAATTGTCTGTGTCTGTTTCAGAAAAATACATGTACATCTGTATATTTTCATCCAACCACTCAATCTTCTCAAGAAAAAAAATAAAGAACAAAAACAAACCTGACGCGACAGTGTCTCAAGACTGAGCTATAAAAAGAAAATATTAATCTTTATATCTCTTTCATCAAAGCAGTGTAGGAAGAGTTTCATATATGAAGGCTATGATATGTGTCAAATGCACTCTACATAGCAGTTAAGGCTGGGGTGTAATAAATGAGGTGACCTTAATATCTGGACCGGAAAAAAAGAGACTAGACATGCAGGTAGATCTTGGCATCCACCTGTATTAAGTAGGAAGCCTTCCTAAGGGTGGTTCCACACGGACGTTTCCGAAAAAGCGACCAGCCATCAAGTTTGTGATGCAGTCTGAGCCAAAACCAGGAGTAGATGCAAAAGGAGAATATATAAAGAAAGGACGTATAATGCTTTCTTGCTGGATCTACTTCTAGCTTTGGCACCAAAAATGCATCAAAAATTGCAGTGGAGTTTCCCCCAAAAAATAAAACAAAACACCATGTGAAATCACCCTAAATTAGGAATGTTGTCATGATTACCTATAGTTTTGATATAGTAGTTAAGTACAATTAGGCTGAAAACACACATGACTTTTTTAGATCAAGTGGATCCAGCAGGAAGGAGAAGTCGAAGTTCTTCCTTTATATTCCCCATTCTCATTGAACCTACCCCTGGCTTTGGCTCAAAAAAATGCACGTTTGACTCCAGTCTTGAGGTTGACCAGCTTGAAAAATGTGTGCATGGGTACGTTCACACTAGAGTATTTTCGGTCCAAGTGTCATCCGTGTATAAATGGACAGGACTCAGACCAATGGTAGCCAATTGGCTAAGTGCACACTGCCTACTTTTAATGCGGACCTCGCAAATCACTGCATGCTCTACTTTGGTCTGATTTATGGACCAGACTAGTCCATGTAAAAAGCAAGTAACTTCTGAACTCGTCCACTATGTGGATGGGCACATGGAGCTACAGCTATAAGCCGACTAATAAATCCTATGGCTGTGTGATCTAAGCCAAAAGCTTACAATTTACTGATATACTTAAATTAAGAGTCATGATCTCCAAATCTCAGCGGCACCATCTTAGGTTCTGGAGATCCTTGTGGGTGGCAAATCACCAGGTATATGAAGGGATATGGTGGATTCACTTCATTAGCCAAGCCAACCCCATTTTCGGTTACAGCCGATTCATAGACAGTGGGGGCAGGTCTAGTGGTAGAAATAAGCCAGTCAGCCAGTCTCCTTCATACACATCAATGGTGACATGCAGACACAGGAACCTCTCTTCTAGGTGAAAATAAAGATGGTCGTTAAGCTGTTGGAACCAATACCGGCTATGATGTTTTGAGATTGGGTCATCTTTTTTTAATCAAAGTATATTAATATATTTTAGCACATTTAACCATTTCATTTTCCAAGCTATACAATCACTTCATCATGACCAAGCACCGTTATAATCAATGCACATTAATGGCGTTTGAGCATTAGAAATAATATATTTTAATGTTGGGTGCATTGTCAAAAAAAAGATCGGTCCTAGTACGTTGCTTGTCTGAACAGCTATCAGATAGAAAGTAACTGAAAAGTTTTGCTTGTATGTAACATAAGAAAGCTGCCATATAAATATTCGCTAACTACTTAGAACTGCACTATACTTCCACTCGTCTTTCCATTCTTTTTATTTTTATATACAATTTTATATAACAATACTCTGTGCAAAAACTTGCCTTATGTGACAATGAGGCAGCTCGTTCCAATCCATAAAGGTTACTTAGGACACAGCATTCTTCACGATGCCTACTGATCTACTACTGGACTGACCTAGCAGCCTGTGCCTAAAGGTTTTGGATGCATGATTGATTCGAGAGTGGTGGTTTGGGAATTCCTGCAGCATTCTGTTCATCTTTGTAAGATCTCTGTAAACAAGTTCTAGATAACTTCAGAGTTACTCCAGAAGACAAGGTTACCCAGAAAACGCAGCAAGAAAGGCAAAACCAAGTCTTCCCCCCACCTTCCCCTACACAAAAAAAGAAAAAAACACAACAAACACAAATGTAATAGCAGGCACTGTAGGGTGTGTAACAACACGGTCTTCCTTTGCATATGGTACCATTCGGAGTCACTGTCACTGCAATATCTAGGGATTTTTTTTTTTGTCAACAGTCAATATAAAATGCAATGACAAGGTTCGAGGTAGCATAAACTGAAAACACAATCTCAAACCTTTAGTTGCTTTACTGCTGGAGATATCCGCTACACATGCAACCTCCCATGCAGTGAATAGGTAATAACTGATATTTTAGACAAAAGAAAAAACTAATTAAATAAAGGAGTCAATATAACATCTGCATGGAGCTCCAATGCCATATTTTGTGGTTGCTGTTGTGTAATGACCTCTTTCTTCAGCAGAATTGAGTACATTTTCCTTTATTCTGACTGCAGGTGACATCCAGAGATGGTTTAGAAGGGGTGGGGTGTCAGGTCACACGCTGGTGTCTTGTAACAAGGGTTCTATGTCCTCACTGCTCCCACGGTCTGGATTATTTGCCTGACTGTTGCTGCCGATGTTGTGCTTTCCACCAACCACATTTTTGGAGTGACTGCTGTGTTCGGGGATAAACAAGGCAACCAGGAAAGCAAGGAGAACAGCAATTGCTCCGAATAAAAATGGTGGACCAGGAATAATAACTCCCTAAGGGAAGGGGAAAGAAATTAGTAGTTAGCAATGTATTTCAAGAAATAAAAAAGCACAACCATAATGCCTACCTAACAGTTGAACTGATTCTACAAAGGGTCTCCTTTTCGTTACTGTGATTGTGAAATATGGGGGGGTTGTGTATCATGATGATCATGTTGTGTAGGTTCGTGTTTTAGGCGTGTTCACTGTCCATTCTCTGTATTGTCTGTGTGTACACTGTATTGTCTGTAGCTAATCACCCTCTGTAGTGTTCCTGTCCCTAGGTCTGGGGAAGGGGGGTCTGAGATCCACCTAAACTCTCTGCTTACATGGGGGATTAGTCATTCTGGGTGAGACTTACAAGAGAGAAGAAGCAAGATTGAACCTCTGAGGGAAAAGCTGAGGCTGCGGCCAGCACCCCAGAGAGATTGTGAGAAACCCCGATTTCCCTGGAAAAGGACAGCTGGAGGAGTGTGACTGATCAACGGGACATTTATGATCTTACTGGACTAGAATCGTGTTTCTGGACTATTTTTCCTCTCTGTATGATGGATTATTTTATGGACCGTTTGATTTGCTTGGCATAAATATTCTTGGATTGTTCAATCATCTCTCGCTCTGTTGATTGTGTGATATCGGAGAAGGACACAGTTACATTCGTAGAAAATGACAGTAGGGGTCTCCTGTCACAATTAGGTCTCATCGTCTGGACATAATCCACCCCCTCGATGTCACTAAACATAGCATTCATTTACCTTCCTGCAGAGTCTCATTCTTACTCTGTCGCTCAAGGTGCATTAGCCAATAGTGCGGCAGAATACGCAAAGTGCCTGACACAGGACCTGCTGGTCTGGTACCCTGTATTTCCCAGTGCCTTATTATAACTATGGGGGTAAACAAAGCTTTATGATATAAAATAACCTTCACTCACCTTTAGCCCCTTCACAACTTTTGACGTATATTTACGTCATGGGTCGTACGCCTTTGATCCGGGCTCACGCACTGAGCCTACATCTTTCCCTACACACAGAGGTTGATCAGTTCAGCCGTCAACAGCTGTGGGTATATTGCAGGTCCGCCTGCTGCTGTTAACCAGTTAAATCCTGCTGTCAATCTCTGACAGTGGGATTTAACATGCGCCCCCCCCACTCACATTGGCGGCCCGTGACAGAATTACAGGGTGCCAATGGGTGGTCATGACAGCCGAGGTTCATCTTATAACCCCTGTGTCTCTCTCATTATGTACTTCCTGGCATCCAGAGGAAGACAGCATTTGTGCTGTACAGAGCAGTGCTGATGCAATGCTTTGCACCGCACAAGTGATCACAGCTTCAAGTACCCTAGAGGGACGACTAAATACAATAAAAGTGAGAAAAAAAATAAAAACAACATGAAAAAAAAGTTGAAAAGTTCCTCCCATTAAAATATAAAAAGAAAAAAAAAATCAAATATTTGGTATTGTAGAAAGCAGAAATATCTCATCTTTCAAAATATAAAATAAATTAATCCGATTAGTAAACCGCGTGATGAAAAAATAAAAAATAGCAGAATTACGTTTTTTTAACTGACACAACATTGCAGTAAAATGCAGTAAGAGATCGAAACATTGCATTACCCAAAAACTGGTAACTCTTAAAATGTCAGCTTAGAGCACAAATAAGGCGTCACTGATCTCCGGATCATGAAAAGTAAAAAAAAATTATGTCTCTCGGAAAATGTTAAGAAATAAAATTTGCTTTTGGCACCAAACCTCTGAATTTGTTTTCACAACTTAAAAGAAAACTCTACATGTTTGATACCTACATACTCGTACAGACCTGGAGAATCATATTGACCTATCAGCATTACCATATAGTAAACTTGGCAAATAATAAAAAAAAATCAATAGTGGAATTGCACTTCTTTGCAATTTCACCGCATTTGGAATTTTTATCCCCATTTTTCAGTACAATATGCAGCAGAATGAAAGGTGTCATTCCAAAACACATCTCGTCCCACAAAAAACAAGCCCTCATATGGCGATTATCAAAGAAAAAAAAAATTAAAACGTTATGGCTCTTGAAAAAAAGAGGAGAAAAGAGAAAAACGTAAACTCCCCGTGTGGTGAAGGCATTTATTGATTTAGTGGTCACTCACTGATTTAGTGGTCCTCATTAGTTCTCCAGCCATCATATCTTGTACATTCGTCACATGATTTAGTACAATCAATTGCGGACCTTGGAAAGTACGCCCAGTACATGCTTAGGTCAGTCATGTCAATAATGGATAAGACATTATTGCTGCAGGACTGACATGGACAATGGGGGACTGACAGCAATGGAGTGGCTGGATAGGTTAAAGATTATTTTAATACATTTCCTCTTTTTTTGTATAAATCTCCCACAACTTCTTTAATCCGTGTGCTTGGAGTAATTCTTCACGAAATTCTAAATCTTCTATGTAACAATCACTTATTTGTAACATTTACTACGTAATACAGCATTACTCCACTGCTTTACCTCTTCAACAGGGTCTTTGCTTGTAGTTTTATCGTCAGAGCTTGGTACTGGCACTAATCCTCCAAGCTCCACATGGAAGAGGAAGAAAACAAAGCCATACAGTGCTGGACCCAGACCATTGCATAAACCTCGAATACCAGTCACCATGCCTTGTGCAACACCTGCATTGGTAGCAAAGAAAATCTTCATGTTATACCACACATAAGAAAACTAAATAAAAAAAACATTCTGGATTTTAGTCAATTTAAACCTCTTTACTGCTAGTATGAGAACAAAATCATATGCAATACAAAACAGGAAATTCGCAATTACAAAGAGGAACAAACCAATAAGGGAGCAATGTGTATGCATGTGTGCGAATATGTGTAAGAGTAACTGTGTGGGAGCCGGACAGACTGACCGAGTGCGCGAGCGCCCGACCGAGTGTGCGAGCGCCCGACAGACAGACCGAGTGCGCGAGCGCCCGATAGACAGACCGAGTGCGCGAGCGCCCGATAGACAGACCGAGTGCGCGAGCGCCCGATAGACAGACCGAGTGCGCGAGCGCCCGATAGACAGACCGAGTGCGCGAGAGCACCTGACAGAGGATGTGAGCGCCTCTCTGTATGTTTCAGTCAACAAATCAGAGCTGAAGAGTGGATGAATTGGCAATCCATACATTATTAAAAGGGACTGTCAGCACAGAATGACTGTTCAAATCAAGTACAGGCACTTGTGCATCACAGCAGGACCAAACATTTAAGTGCACCTTCCCACCTAATTGTTATACCATCCATCTCTGCCCTCTGGAACGGTCAATAAAGAGGGGAAGGTGACGATAGATGGAAAAGTCGCAGGTGGAAAGATGCACCAGGATTTTGCAATGTAAGCTGAGAACAGCATGCTGCAAAGGTTAAAGAAAAATTATCTGTCTCTTATTGAATGCAATTTATTGTTTACTCATACTAAAGGGTTTATTGCTCTGTAATTAACATTGGTGTGACTCCTCTTAACATGCAGAGCAGACTGGAACGCCTCCTGCTACGATTGACACTTCAGTCAATACACAATCTTTATTGAGAGCCTGGTGTGGGAGGGACAGCTCACAGCTCTGCTACACTCAATTCTGAGATAAAGTCAGAACAACTGCACCCTGTAATCAAGTTAAACATGGTCAGTTTCAGATTTTCTTTGCCTACATTATTCTGCTCTCAGATGAAGTAGCAAAAACCTGGTGACAGATTCCCTTTAAATGTTTGACTACGCCATGATACACTGAGCATTTACACTTTTTGAACACTTAGGCTATGTGCACACGTTGCGTTTTTTTCAGTGCAGAAAAAAAACGCACCCTCTGGCAGAGGGGACAATTGTAATCAATGCGTTTTGGGGAAAAACGCATGCGTTTTTCATGCGTTTTCTTCAGGTGCGTTTTTGACCACATGATCCAGTGACAGTGCCACAGTACATCCAGTACACAGTGCCAGCCTTCCTGCACAGATGTGAGTGTTGTCCACGGGAGAACACAGCTGCCCATGCCCACGATTTGGGTTCAGGCTGCTGTGGACTTGCTCTATTCTACCTGCAGAGAACACTCTTGTCTCCGCAGCATATATTTACATGCTGAGGCTCGGGAAGCCGCGCCACAGGTCAGTTTATGCTGCGGAGAAAAGAAGCCCAGTGGACACGGGATTTCTAAAAATCCTTCCACTGTGCTTCTACTGCACAACGCAGCATTATAGACGCAGGGAAAACACTCTGCGCCCAAAACGCTGCAAACCCTGATTGTGGGCACACAGCCAAAAATGCATCAATGGATGTCAAGCACATATATATATATATATATATATATATATACATATATATATATATATATATATATATATATATATATATATATATATATATATATATATATATATATATATATATATATATATACATATACATATACATACATATATATATATGCATACCACAGCTGACAGCGTCATCTTGTCTGATCAATTTGGAGGGCTCCCCAAGCTGTTTTTTTCTTTATTTATAAATAATTAAAAAAAACATAAAAAAAAACCCCGTGGGGTCCCCCCAAATTAGATCACCAGCCAAGGTGAAGCTGACAGCTGGGGTCTGGTATTCTCAGGATGGGAAGAGCCATGGTTATTGGACTCTTCCCAGGCTAAAAATAGCAGGCCACAGCCGCCCCAGAAGTGGCGCATCCATTAGATGCGCCAATCCTGGCGCTTCGACCCAACTCATCCCGTTGCCCTGGTGCGGTGGCATACGGGGTAATATATGGGGTTGATACCAGATGTGTAATGTCACCTGGCATCAAGCCCAGCAATTAGTGACGTCACGGCGTCTATTTGATACCAGACATAACTAATTGACAGTAATAGCAAAAAAAATTTACAACAAAAAAGGGAATTTTGTTTACTTACCGTAAATTCCTTTTTCTTCTAGCTCCTATTGGGAGAGCCAGACAATTGGGTGTATAGCTTCTGCCTCTGGAGGCCACACAAAGTATTACACTTTTAAAAAAGTGTAACCCCTCCCCTCTGCCTATACACCCTCCCGTGGACCACGGGCTCCTCAGTTTTGGTGCAAAAGCAGGAAGGAGAAAACTTATAAATTGGTATAGGGTAAATTCAATCCGAAGGATGTTCGGAGAACTGAAGACCATGAACCAAAAGAACAAATCAACATCAACAACATGTGTAAAGAAAGAACAACCAGCCCGAAGGGCACAGGGGTGGGTGCTGGGGCTCCCAATAGGAGCTAGAAGAAAAGGAATTTACGGTAAGTAAACAAAATTCCCTTTTTCTTTGTCGCTCCATTGGGAGACCCAGACAATTGGGACGTCCAAGAGCAGTCCCTGGGTGGGTAAAAACAATACCTCAATAGAAAGATCCGAAAACGGCCCCCTCTTACAGGTGGGCAACCGCCGCCTGGAGGACTCGCCTACCTAGACTGGCGTCTGCCGAAGCATAGGTATGCACTTGATAGTGCTTCGTGAAAGTGTGCAGACTAGACCACGTAGCTGCCTGACACACCTGCTGAGCCGTCGCCCGGTGCCGCAATGCCCAGGACGCACCTACGGCTCTGGTAGAATGGGCTTTCAACCCTGAAGGGAGCGGAAGCCCAGAAGTACGGTAGGCCTCGAGAATCGGTTCCTTGATCCACCGAGCCAAGGTTGACTTGGAGGCCTGAGAGCCCGTGCGCTGGCCAGCGACAAGGACAAAGAGCGCGTCTGAACGGCGCAGGGGCGCCGTGCGAGACACGTAGAGCCGGAGTGCTCTCACTAGATCCAAAGAGTGCAAATCCTTTTCACACTGGTGAATTGGATTAGGGCAAAAGGAAGGCAAGGAGATATCCTGATTTAGATGAAAAGGGGATACCACCTTAGGGAGAAATTCCGGGACAGGACGCAGAACCACCTTATCCTGGTGAAAAACCAGGAAAGGAGCTTTGCATGACAGCGCTGCAAGCTCAGACACTCTCCGAAGTGATGTCACTGCCACCAGGAAGGCCACCTTCTGAGAAAGACAGGAGAGAGAGACATCCCGCAGCAGCTCAAAAGGCGGCTTTTGAAGAGCCGTCAGGACCCTGTTAAGATCCCAAGGTTCCAACGGACGTTTGTAAGGTGGAACCATGTGGCAAACCCCCTGCAGGAACGTGCGGACCTGCGGAAGCCTGGCTAGACGCTTTTGAAAAAACACGGAGAGCGCCGAAACTTGGCCCTTGAGAGAGCCGAGGGACAAACCCTTGTCCATTCCAGATTGTAGAAATGAAAGGAATGTGGGTAAGGCAAACGGCCATGGAGGAAAACCGTTATCAGAGCACCAGGATAAGAAGATTTGCCAAGACCTGTAATAGATCTTGGCGGACGTTGGCATCCTGGCTTGTCTCATGGTGGCAATGACATCCTGAGATAACCCTGAAGACGCTAGGAGCCAGGACTCAATGGCCACACAGTCAGGTTGAGGGCCACAGAATTCAGATGGAAAAACGGGCCTTGTGACAGCAAGTCTGGGCGGTCTGGAAGTGCCCACGGTTGACCCACCGCAAGATGCCACAGATCCGGATACCACGACCGCCTCGGCCAGTCTGGAGCGACGAGAATGGCGCGACGGCATTCGGACCAGATCTTGCGTAGTACACTGGGCAGCATCGCCAGAGGGGGAAACACGTATGGCAGTCGAAACTGCGACCAATCCTGGACTAAGGCGTCCGCTGCCAGAGCTCTGTGATCCTGAGACCGAGCCATGAAGGCCGGGACCTTGTTGTTGTGTCGTGACGCCATGAGGTCGACGTCCGGCGTTCCCCAGCGGCGACAGATCTCTCGAAACACGTCTGGGTGAAGAGACCATTCCCCCGCGTCCATGCCCTGACGACTGAGAAAATCTGCTTCCCAGTTTTCTACGCCCGGGATGTGAACTGCGGAGATGGTGGAGCCTGTGACTTCCACCCACTGCAGAATCCGCCCGACTTCCTGGAAGGCTTGACGACTGCCGCCTTGGTGGTTGATGTACGCGACGGCAGTGGCGTTGTCCGACTGTATTCGGATCTGCCTGCCCTCCAGCCACCGATGGAAAGCCAATAGGGCTAGATATACTGCCCTTATCTCCAGGATATTGATCTGAAGGGACGATTCTATTGGATTCCAGGTTCCTTGAGCCCTGTGGTGGAGAAAAAACGCTCCCCAACCTGACAGGCTCGCGTCCGTGGTGACCACGGCCCAGGTTGGAGGTAGGAAGGATTTTCCCCGAGACAGAGATGTGGGTAGGAGCCACCACTGAAGTGATGTTTTCGTTGCAAGGGAAAGAGAGATGTTCTTGTCGAGGGAAGCCGAACTCTTGTCCCATTTGCGAAGAATGTCCCATTGGAGTGGCCGTAGATGGGATTGCGCGAACGGCAATGCTTCCATAGCTGCAACCATCTTCCCCAGGAAGTGCATGAGGTGCCTTAAGGGGTGTGACTGACTCCGAAGAAGTGATTGCACCCCCGCTTGCAGAGAAAGCTGTTTGTCCCGCGGTAGCTTGACTAACGCTGGCTGGGTATGAAACTCCATCCCGAGGTAAGTCAGTGATTGGGTCGGCGTCAACTTGGATTTCGGGAAATTGATGATCCACCCGAACTGCTGGAGAGTCTCCAGAGTGACGGAAAGACTTTGTTGACACGCCACCCGAGGAGGAGCCCTGACTAGGAGCTCGTCCAAGTAGGGGATCACCGAGTGGCCCTGAGAGTGCAGGACCGCCATGACGGATGCCATGACTTTGGTGAAAACCCGTGGGGCTGTCGCCAGGCCGAAGGGCAATGCGACGAACTGGAGGTGTTCGTCCCCGATGGCGAAACGCAGGAAACGTTGATGTTCGGGTGCGATCGGCACATGGAGATAAGCATCCTTGATGTCGATCGATGCTAGGAAGTCTCCTTGTGACATCGAGGCGATGACCGAGCGGAGCGATTCCATCCGAAATCGTCTGGTTCTCACATGTCTGTTGAGCAGCTTGAGGTCCAGAACGGGACGGAATGACCCGTCCTTTTTTGGCACCACGAACAAGTTGGAGTAAAAACCGCGACCACGTTCCTGAAGGGGAACGGGAATCACAACTCCTTCGATCTTTAGAGCGTCCACTGCCTGAAAAAGTGCGTCGGCCAGTGCGGGGGGTGGGGAGGTTCTGAAGAAACGAGCCGTAGGTCAAGAGCTGAACTCTATCCTGTAACCATGAGACAGAATGTCTCTCACCCATCGGTCTTGAACGTGTGGCCACCAGGCGTCGCCAAAGCGGGAGAGCCTGCCACCGACCGAGGATGTGGCTAGATGAGGCCGAGTCATGAGGAGGCCGTCTTGGAGGCAGTGCCTCCTGTGGCCTTTTGGGGGCGTGACTTGGACCGCCACGCATAGGAGTTCCTCTGGCCTTTCTCCGGCCGCTTGGACGAAGAGGATTGGGACTTGGCGGAGGGACGAAAGGACCGAAACCTCGACTGGATTTTTCTCTGCTGAGGTCTCTTAGGTTTGGACTGGGGTAAGGAGGAGTCCTTTCCCGAGGATTCCTTAATAATCTCATCCAACCGTTCGCCAAACAAACGGTTGCCAGAAAAAGGCAAACCAGTTAAGAACCTTTTGGAAGCAAAGTCTGCTTTCCATTCGCTCAGCCACATGGCCCTGCGGACTGCCACGGAGTTAGCGGATGCTACAGCCGTACGGCTAGCGGAGTCCAGGACGGCGTTCATGGCGTAGGACGAAAATGCTGATGCCTGAGAGGTCAAGGAAGAAACATGTGGAGCAGAATTCCGCGTGACAGCATTAATCTCAGTCAGACATGCCGAGATTGCTTGGAGAGCCCACACGGCCGCAAAGGCCGGGGCGAAAGACGCGCCCGTGGCCTCATAAATAGACTTCACCAAGAGCTCTATCTGTCTGTCAGTGGCATCCTTCAGGGATGAGCCATCGGCAACAGACACAACGGACCTAGCAGCCAATCTAGAGACTGGAGGATCCACCTTGGGAGAATGTGCCCAGCCCTTAACGACTTCAGGTGGAAAGGGATAACGCGTGTCCGTGAGCCGTTTAGCAAAGCGCTTGTCCGGAACCGCTCTGGGCTTCTGGACAGCGTCCCTGAAGTTAGAGTGATGAAAAAACGTATTGCGCGTACGTTTGGGGAATCGAAATTGGTGTTTCTCCTGCTGAGAAGCAGACTCCTCTGCAGGAGGCGGCGGTGGTGAGAGATCCAACACCTGGTTGATGGACGAGATAAGATCATTTACTAAGGCGTCCCCCTCAGGGGTATCAAGGTTAAGGGCTAAGTCAGGGTCAGAGTCCTGAGCTCCCACGTCCGCCTCGTCGTCCTGAGAGTCCTAAAGCTGGGATCCAGAGCAGCGTGAGGAGGCCGGGGGAAGAGTCCCAGCGAGGCCGCTTAGCCGGTCTGGGGCTGCGGTCCGGGCAGGAGTCCTCCGCCTGGGGCCTAGGGGCTATCCTAGGAGCACGCTGCGGCGCGGACCGAGAAGGGCCTGGAGGAGACAGACTAACAGGGGCCGGGGCCTGTGAAGGGCCCGGTCTGGACTGCAAAGCCTCAAGGAGCTTAGATGACCATTTGTCCATAGACTGTGCAATGGACCGAGAAAGTGACAGAGTTTCTCAGCGAAAGAGGCCAACGACGGTGACTCTGTCCCTGCAGCCTGTTCAGTGGGAGCAGGGGGATCTACATGAGCCGAGGGGCCCACAAGTGCCCTAGGCTCCGGCTGAGCAAGCGTGGCAGGAGTCGAGCATTGATCACAGTGAGGGTAGGTGGATCCCGCAGGCAACATAGCCCCACAAGAGGTACAGGCCGCGAAAAAAATCTGTGCCTTAGTAGCTTTGCTCCTTGTGGACGACATGCTGTTGTCTCTTAGGAGAGTGACCACTGAGGGTATATAGGAAAAGGGTATATAGCCTTTCCGAACAGATATATATATCTATTATATATATATATATCCCGGCACCCTAGGGGGACCAGCACCGGGTGACCGGTGTGGCTTACCAACCGCTAACGAGCGGAGTGTGTCCTCCAGATTCCCTGTCGTGGATCCCCCGGAGCTGCAGAGCTTTGCTGCTGAGTAGCATCCACCGGCAGAATGCTAAAAATGGCTGCCGGAGCTCTCAGGGGGGGGGGGGTGGAGCCGAGGGCGGCGCCAGCAAAGAGCGGGAATCTGGAGTCCCCACAGTGGTCAATGAGGGGGGAGGGAAACATGCAAGATGCTCCAGCCCTCAAAGCCGACGTCATGTCGGCAATCCCGCCCTAACCCGACAGGCAGGCTCGGGGGCGGGATTTTTCGCGACTAGGCCGCGGCGAAGCCGGGGACTAAATTTAAGGCCGTGCCCGACAAGCAGGCACGGTCGGCGCGGAAGTCCGCCGAAAAGACAACGGACGAAACTACCGCGGCTTCCGGGGATAAGGTGCGACCCTCTCTGTACAGTCCCCATATGGGGACACAGAGTACCTTCCAGTTGCAGGGCCAGGTCCCTGGGGGTGAAGAAGCTCCGGTCCGGCAGGTTCCACCAGGGGCTGCGGATGGAGCACGGTCCCAGCTCATGGATGACCGCTTAGGATCCCACTTCTCCCAGAGCCGCATAAGGGATGGTGAAGGAGACGGCATGTGGCTCCAGCCTCCGTATCCGCAATGGGTACCTCAACCTTAAAAACACCGCCGACATAGTGGGGTTCCAGTTGCAGGGCCCGGTCCCTGGGGGTGAAGAAGCTCCGGTCCGGCAGGTTCCACCAGGGGCTGCGGATGGAGCACGGTCCCAGCTCATGGATGACCGCTTAGGATCCCACTTCTCCCAGAGCCGCATAAGGGATGGTGAAGGAGACGGCATGTGGCTCCAGCCTCCGTATCCGCAATGGGTACCTCAACCTTAACAACACCGCCGACATAGTGGGGTGAGAAGGGAACATGCCGGGGACCCCATCGGGGTCCTCTTTTCTTCCATCCATAACTATGTATGAGAATGCATGAGTGGATGTGTGCCTCCTTCCACACAAAGCATAAAACTGAGGAGCCCGTGGTCCACGGGAGGGTGTATAGGCAGAGGGGAGGGGTTACACTTTTTTAAAAGTGTAACACTTTGTGTGGCCTCCAGAGGCAGAAGCTATACACCCAATTGTCTGGGTCTCCCAATGGAGCGACAAAGAAAAAAAATTTGAAAAAACACTCCCCAAAAACATATCCTCTTTCACCAGTTTATTAAAAAGAAAAGAAAAAAAATTGGGTCCGCAGTATCCATTTTTGACGTCCCACGTCGCCTCTGGACCTTCTAGAATATGGGGGGCACGCTCAGGGAACGTGTCCCCCATTTTCTAGTAGTGCAGACCCTCCATTTGAGGAGAGTGGGTGCAAAGAATCTGCACCCACTCTCCCCGGGTCACAGCTGCACAGTGCCGAGCAGCAGCAGCCAGCGCAGCTCACACTGAACACAGGAAGCTGTCAGCTGCTCGGCACATGTGACCGGCGCGCACTGTGAAGGAGGGGGCCGCGGGGGATTAGCGCTGTGACAGGTACGGGGGTTACCGGGGGACACTGGGGGGCATAGGGGGTGACCTGGCAGGGCCTGGGGAGCAGTTTTCTGTCGCATGTGTTATTGCACATGCGACAGAAACAGAGGAGTAGGGTGGCCGGTGCGCTGCTGTGCACGCGGCCATGTTGGATTTTCGGGAGGGGGTGGGGGGGGGGGGTCGGGGGTCAGGGCGGGCACTTTGGCGACACCGGGGGCTTTCCTGAACTTTGCCAGGAAGTGAGGTCAACAGGAAACCTCTTGACCTCACTTCCAGGTAAATGCCTGCGTTCTGTATGCCGATAAAGCATGCGGACCGCAACAAAAATGCAGCGAACTGCGGTGTAGCTGCGTTCTGACCCACATCATTGATTTCAATGTGGGGAGAACGCAGCTACAATGCACAAAAGAAGTGACATGATGCTTCTTTTTCCGCACCGATTTTTGGCATCCAGAACGCTGCGTTTAGATACGCAGCATGTGCATTGATTTTTCGGCTTTCTCATAGACTTTGCTGAGGAAGCTGAATGCATGCTATTTGGCACTGAAACGCTGCAGTTCTAAACGCAGCGTTTCCGCGGGAAAAAACGCAACGTGTGCACATAGCCTTAATGTGTGCTGACAATGCACAGATATATCTTCTTTCTATAGGAGTGATCCAGTGAAACGTACTAGCACAGCGTACATAGAAGCCTGCAAAGATGCTGGAATTAGGTTGTGTGGCACATTATTTTGTGAAAATGAAATCACTGAACTATCAGCATGTTGGTGTTTGGTAAACTCTACCTTGTTGATCCGATTCAGCATTACGGGAAATCAGAGCACTCACTGCGGGGAATGTGATACTAGACATTGCAGCTACAGCACCGGCTGCCCACATCATCCTAGGGAAAAAAGAAGAACAAATGAGCAAACAGAATACTTGTGTTGCTTTGTTCCTAAGCTCTCCGGCATGGACATAATTAACAATAAACAGTTTTAAAAGGAATCACAAGGTTTCTGCCACCTACTCTGAGAGCAGCATAATGTATGGGCAGAAACCCTGATTCCAGCGATGTGTCACTTACTGGGTTGCTTAGTGTAGTTTTGATAAAATTACTGTTTAATCAGCAGTCGATCATTACAGGACTACTTGGCCTGCTGTGAGATAGCCCAGCATATTCATTAGCTCTGTATAACTGCTAGATCTGCAGCAGGGAAAACATCGATTTTATCAAAATGACAGCAAACAGCTCAGTAAGTGACGCATTGCTGGAATCCGGGTCTCTGTCTCTATATTATGGTGCTCTCAGGTGGGATAAATAGCAACCGGGATACACTGTGATCCCATACAACACAAAGTCACAGATTATAAATGATAGAAAAAGCACCTCTGAATATTAACATGTAACTTTTAATAGATTATAGTAAAAGGAATCTAAAGACATGTGAATATGAATCCCTAACCATAGGCTAAAAAGACCACATACATCAACAGACGAAAAAAGCTGTCCAATACCTTCCCAATGGCTCAAAGGGACTGTACATAGAAATCATCCACTCAAAGAGGAGGGGTTGAAAAAAATATACAGACCCACTTATTCATATGGAGTTTCAAACTAATATTGAAAAAAACAGAACACAAACGGACAGTGGTTCACGTGGTTTCATATCACTTCTTACTGAAGTTTTATTTTTGCAGAGTTGCCAAACCAAAGAAAGCCAACAAAACTTCATTTTGGAATTTTTTTTTTTTTCTTGTTACACTTACAGATAGGATTCAAGGGAACCTGGCACTACTTTTTCGGCCTATAAGCTGCGGCCACCACCACCGGGCTCTTCTATACAGCATTCTACCATCGGGCATCTTCATCCTCCGGTGCCGGCGCCTCCTCTTTCGGCCATCTTCGTCCTCTTTCTGAAGCCTGTGTGCATGACGCGTCTACGTCATACACACTCGCCGGTCCTGCGCAGACGCACTACAATACTTTGATCTGCCCTGCTCAGGGCCTGAACGCCAGCAAGTGTGTATGACGTCAAACACGTCATGCACCCCAGCTTTAGAAGATGGAGGATAAAGATGGCTGAAAGAGGAGAAGCCGGCACCCATTTGACCCAATATCCACCGCAGCGACCGGTTTAGGTGAGTATTATAAAGTGTTTATGTTCTACACAGCAGCCTGGACTCTTATATACAGCATGATAGAATACTGTATATAAGAGCTCGGTGGTGGTGGCCGCAGCTTATAGGGCAAAAAACTGGTGACAGGTTCCCTTTAAGGCTATGTTCACATATGACATCTTTTTTGTCAGTACATCTTGAGTGCATCTAAAATGCACCAAAACCACACCACAGCAAAAATGCAATGTGCTTTTGACGCGTTTTTACCGCGATTTGCTCAATGCGCTTTGTAAGTCAAATCTATCGACTGGAAGGGCTCAAAAACCCGGTAAAAACGCAAAAAGAATTGACATGCTGCATCTTGTCTCCATCTTGAAAAATGCAGCCAACAAAAGATGCCCAGTGTGGAGAGCAAAACAGAAATCTCAGACTTTACTGGGGGAAGGAAATGCATGCATTTTGGTGCACCTTTGTAACCTCAAAAACGTAGCAAAAGATGCCCTGTGTGAACTTGGCCTTCGTTTATTCTAATAGGGTATACCTTTACAGACGCGCTGGTTAGCAGCAGCGAGCAGAGCTCGGCTCTATTCGCTGCTGTAAAAGGCAGATGATGGCTGTGTAGCACAGCCACTATCTGCTGGAAAGTATACCTGCTCAGTTCCTGAGGTTGCATTAACCCCATAGCGACGGCCTAACGTCTCAAGACGTCGGAAAAACAGGGTACTTCTTCTGTTCCGACGTCTTGAGACGTCAGGCCGGAAAAAGCTTGTAGCGCCCCCCAGTGACGAAAAATCTCGGGGGTTTCAGCTACCAGAGGTAGCTGAGACCCCCAAGATAATGAATCGGATTGTTTTTTTTGGACCCCGTTAATGCGATCGCCGGTATACACCGTATACCGGCGACAACATTAAAAAAAAAAATTGCCGGTAAAATTGATTTATTTCTCATCTGACGTGATCAAACATGTCAGATGAGAAATAAATATGAGCCCTTAGTGCCCCCAAAGCCTCCGGTACCAGAGAGTCCCCCCACCACCCCTACCCCCCCTCCGGAAAATCCAAGATGGCGCCGACGCGCGCTGAAAACTCCCGCCGCCGCCGGCTCTGCATTCATTTCCCTCCGATCTGAAATGATCAAACATTTCAGATCGGAGGGAAATGTCCTCCCCCTGACCCCTCCTCCGGTCCACCGGAGCCCTCTGGTCACCGGAGCCCCCTCCGGTCTCCAGAGCCGCCTCCCCCTCCCCCCTCCGGAGCGTGCAGGATGTCGGCGTGCAGCGGCCGCATCCATCCTGCTCTTTCTGCCGCATGTGACACGTCACATGCGGTAGAAAGTTGTCCCGCCGTCACCCCCCGTCACCCCCCCCAGCCCAGCCCAGCCCAGCCCCCGGTCATACGTTACCTGTCTGCTGGTGCTCCGTCCCTGCGATCACGCCGCCTGCTTCTTGAAAGCTGGCGGCGCATGCGCAGACAGCGGCTGTCAGCTGGATCCCTGCAAGCAGGGATGCTGACGTCGCTGCTGCACTGTGGACCGGGGGAGGGTGAGTATGGTAATCTGCAGCCACACTCCTCACATGGAGAGACTGCTGTTCTAGAAAATGGGGGGTACGTTCTGTGAGCGTGCCCCTCATATTCTAGAATAAGGTTACTGCAGGTCACTCTGCCCTAGGTTGGACCGGGGCAGTGTGAGTGCAGTATTCTCAGATTACTGCACCCACACTGCTCATGGAGAGCTTGCTCTTCCAGAAAATGGGGGATACGTTCCCTGAACGTGCCCCCCATATTCTAGAAGATCCAGAGTCGGCGTGGGACCTCCAAAATGGATTACAGCGACCGAAATTTATTTATTTTCAATAAATTGGTAAAAGAGGAATGTTTCGGGGAGTTTTTTTTTCAAATAAATTTTTTTTTTGTCTTTATTTTTTTCTATTACTTGACTGGGTTAGTAATGTCGGGTATCTGTTCAGATGCTGTGACATCACTAACCCCAGGGCTTGATGCCAGGTGACATTACAGCTGGTATCAACCCCATATATTACCCCGTCTGCCACCGCACCAGGGCGCGGGATGAGCTGGAGCGAAGCGCCAGGATTGGCGCATCCAATGGATGCGCCACTTCTGGGGCGGCTGCGGCCTGCTATTTTTAGGCTGGGAAGAGTCCAATAACCATGGCTCTTCCCACCCTGAGAATACCAGACCCCAGCTGTCCGCTTCACCTTGGCTGGTGATCTAATTTGGGGGGGACCCCACGTTTTTTTTTTTTTTTTTAAAAAACGCCTGGGGAGCCCTCCAAATTGATCACCAGCCAAGGTGAAGCTGTCAGCTGTGGTTTGCAGGCTACAGCTGTCTGCTTTACCCTAGCTGGCTATCAAAAATAGGGGGGACCCCACGTCATTTATTTTAATTATTTTTTTTTCTTTTTGGGCTAAATACAAGGCTAGGCACCCTTTAGTGCCACATGAAAGGCACTAAAGGGCGCCAGCTTAGAATATGCAGGGGGTGGGACATTATATTTGTTTGACATCTATCCATTCATCCATTGTAGCATTTTAGGCTGTGCGCCCACAATCGGGATTTGCAGCGTTTTGGGCGCAGAGTGTTTTCCCTGCGTCCATAGCGCTGCGTTGTGCAGTAGAAGCACAGTGGAAGGATTTTTAGAAATCCCGTGCCCACTGTGCTTCTTTTCTCCGCAGCATACACTGACGTGTGGCGCAGCTTCCCGAGCCTCAGCATGTCAATTTATGCTGCGGAGATGAGTGTTCTCTGCAGGTAGCATAGAGCTCCACAGCAGCCTGAACCCAAATCGTGGGCATGGGCAGCTGCGTTCTCCCGTGGACAACACTCACATCTCTGCAGGAAGGCTGACACTGTGTACTAGACGCCGTGTCGCTGGATCATGGCCACATAGCCTAAAAGTGAGACATTTGTTGCTACAGCAACATTTTTGTGAAGTACCTGTGGATTCAAAATGCTTACTATACTCCTGAATAAAATCCAGTTTCCAAAATGGGGTCACTTGTGGGGGGTTTCTGCTGTATAGGTACCCAAGGGGCCCTGCAAATGTGACATGGTGCCCGCAATTTATTTCAACTTTTCCAGAATTCAAATGGTGCTCCTTCCATTCCAAGCCCTCCCATTTATCCAAACAGAGGTTTTTGGCCACATGTGGGGTATCCCTGTGCTCATAAGACATTGGATAACAACCTGTTGGGTCCACGGTTTGTTGTTGTCTTTTGAAAAAGTGAGAAATTTGATGCTGAAGCAACATTTTTGTGACAAAAATGAAAATTTTCAATATGGCAACCTAAGCTTATCAAATTCTGTGAAGTATTCGTGGATTCAAACTGCTCACTATACACCTAGATAAAAGCCTTGAGGTGTCTTGTTTCCAGAATGGAGTCACTTGTGGGGGACAGCCACTGTTTAGGCACCTCAGGGGCTCTCCAAATGCAACCTGGCGTCCGCTATTGATTCCAGCCAATTTTGCAGTCAAATGGCACTATTTCCCTTCTGAGCCCTGCTGTGCACCCAAACAGTTGATTTCCACCACATATAAGGTATCGCCAAACTCAGGAGAAATTGCACAATAAATGTTATGCTTAACTTTTTCCTTTTACTCTTGTAAAAAAAAAAAGCTACCTGGTTGAAGTAACAATTTTGTGGTAAAATTTTATTTTTTTTTTTCATGGCTCAACTTTATAAAATTCTGTGAAGCACCTGGGGGTTCAGGGTACTCACCAAACATCTAGATAAATTCCTTGAGGGGCCTAGTTTCCAAAATGGGGTCACTTGTGCGGGGTTTCTGCTGTTTAGGTACCTTAGGGGTCCTCCAAATGTGACATGGTGCCCGCAATCTTTTTCAGCCAAATTTCCTTTCCAAAATTCAAATATTGCTCCTTTCGTTCCAAGCCCTCCCATTTGTCCAAACAAAGGTTTCAGACCACATGTGAGGTATCACCGCGCTCATAAAAAAGTGGTTAACAAACCTTGAGGTCAAATTTTTGGAATTACCTCTTGAAAAAGTGAGAAAAATGATGCTAAAGCAACATTTTTGAGAAAATTATTAAAATTTTCAATATGACAACGTAACGTTAACAAAATCTGTGAAGTACCTGTGGATCTAAAATGCTCACTATACCCCTAGATAGAAGCCTTGAGGGGTCTAGTTTCCAAAATGGTCTCACTTGTGAGGGATTTCTTCTGTTTAGGTACCTTAGCGGACCTGTAAATGTAACATGGTGCCCGCAATCTATTTCAGCCAAATTTGCTTTCCAAAATTCAAATAATGCTCCTTCTGTTCCGAGCCCTCCCATTTGTCCAAACAGAGGTTTCTGACCACATGTGGGGTATCGGCGCGCTCATAAGAAAGTGGGGAACAAGTTTTGGGGTCCATTTTGTTGTGTTATTTCTTCTAAAAGTGAATAAATTTGGGTTAGAGCAACATTTTTAGGTAAAATTTAATTTTTGCTTTTTTTCATTCCACATTGCTTTTGTTCATGTGAAGCACCTGACGGGTCAATAAACTTCTTGAATGTGGTTTTGAGTACTTTGGGGGGTGCAGTTTTTATAATGGTGTCACTTTTGGGTATTTTCTGTCATCTAGGCCTCTCAAAGTCACTTCAAATGTGATGTGGTCCCTAAAAAAATGGTTTTGTAAATTTTGATGTAAAAATGAGAAATCGCTGATAAACTTTGAACCCCTCTAACTTCCTAACGAAAAAAAATTTTGTTTCCAAAATTGTGCTGATGTAAAGTAGATAAGTGGGAAATGTTATTTATTAACTATTTTGTGTCACAGAAATCTCTGGTTTAACGGTATAAAAATTCAAAAGTTGAAAATTGCAAAATTTTCAAAATTTTTGCCAATATTCAATTTTTTTCATAAATAAACGCAAAAAATATTGTCCTAAATTTGGTACTAACATGAAGTCCAATATGTGACGAAAAAACAATCTCAGAATCACCGGGATCCGTTGAAGCGTTCTAGAGTTATAACCTCATGAAGTGACACTGGTGAGAATTGCAAAATTTGGTCTGGTCATTAAGGTGAAAATTAGCTCCGTCACTAAAGGGTTAAAGACAAGAAGCCGATGTGTGACATAATAGTACATCATATGTTAATTTTGGGTTAATAAATTGATCATTTTTTCATATTACATCCCCAGAACAAGTGTTTATCTGAAACACTAACTAGAAAACAATGCTTAGTGCTACCTGTAGCATTGCAGAGCGACTGACTGCAGCCATGTCAAAGAGACATCACTGCTGTAAACAAATAACGGAGAACAGGGCAGATGCGGAGACAATGCACTGAACCTGGGGAGGATGAGTAGAGAACAGTTTCTTTTTTCCATTGAACTGTGCACATATGGAAACGTTTTCTGAAAGGGGACAACCATTTTAATGTGTTGGAACTTTTCATACAGATTCCAGCATATTTAACAGGCAGAATAGCCCAGCATGTAGTGGTATTTTTCCCATCAAAATGACAAACTCCATGAGCCAAAACCACTGCAGGTCAATGGCCTCAATTAGGAACAATTGTTGTCTATCATGTGACATAACCAGTACTCTGAATGTGAATGTTAATGTTTATGTTAATTTTTTTTTTTCTTTTCTGGTGAAACATTTTGGTAGTTTTTAAAACGTCACATGCTTATGATTTTAAGTTACAATATAGTCAGTCTTCATGAGGAAATTAATATTTTAACTTGAGGAAGCATTGTATAAAAACACCCATTATAGTGACTAAAAGATTTATGTACTAAAGGGATTCTATAAAATGGCCCCAGCACATAACTGAAACGGCAGTCATCCTAGTCACGTGTCCGGACGTGCTGCAGTCTACAGAAGCACAGTTCCTGAGGCCTGTGTCTAAACTGAAGAGCCGGAATGTAAGCTCACATACTGGAGATGCCAGAGAACTGCAACAAGAAGAAATAAGTCTCTTCCTTGGCTGACTGACCACAAATGATGTTTTTTTATCTAGCCTCTGTCCTTTTTGTGTGTGATCAGCCAATAAGTTTTATTTCTTCTCCTGTCATAGCCCTACTTCGGCAGTTCTGGCATGTGTGCTACACGGGAGCTTGCTTCTGCGGATTTTGCCGCGGAAAACCTACATTTATATCTGGATTTTCCAGATAAATCCGCAGGTTTCAGCATGTACAGACACTCCCCATGTTATCCTATGGGATATGGGGAGTGCTGTGTCCACGTTGCGGAATGTGCGGTTGCGGAATATACTGCGGATGTCCCGCAGCCGCACATAACTGCATGTCAATTATTCCTAAGGCATTACCTGCGGAAATCCCCTGCCTTGGTCCCATACTTACCTGCCTTGATAGCAGACACCCGGTCATTTTGGTGCACAGGAGCAGGAAGGAGGAGGTGGGTGGGGCCTGCATGAGCTCCGGTCATGTGACAGCCAGAGCTAGTTCAGGCCTGCCCACCTTCTCCTTCACAGTGTAAACACGGCCGGAGACGGGAGTGAAGTGCTGCGTGATGGAGGTATCAATGCCCCGATCACTCAGCACTTGTTCTGCATTGAGGATGCAGTGCCGAAGCCATGGTACTGTATCCTCAATGCAGAATGCCCGAACCATATCCACAGGATATTCCGCAAATAAACCGCAGCATGGAAACAAAGTTGTGCTGTGGTTTTCTGGGAGCTCCTGCGGATATAACCACAGGACACTTTCCCCCGTGGACACATAGCCTAAAGGTCCTCTGTCAATGGAGACACAGGTCTCGAAAGCAGTGCAGACGCACCCTGACACGCAACTAGGATGCTGCCATTTGAATTACATAGAGAGGCCTTTTTATTACATTCCTGGAGAATCCCTTAAACAAAAATTCACATCCATTAACAATCTGTGTACTTAGTTACAAAAATACAGCTGGTGGCAGACATCCACATATGGAGCTGAAAAATCTGTATGTCCTTGTGATGTGACATATTTCAAGGGTGTACACTTGTGCCCAATGCAACCTTACTTCCATAGGCAACAGCAAATAGTAACTATTCTGTCTACTTACCATGGTTGTGAACCAAAACCATACCAGGCCAGCTGGAACATTTGGAAACCAAGACCAAGCAGAACGGTATTTTTATTTCCAATGGAGCGCATCAGTATACTGAGAAACACCGTCTAAAAAGATATAAAAGAAAATATGCGTTAAGTATATCAGAAAAATCTCAGAAAAAAAAAGATGCTCAGATGGACAGTGTAGCTGTATTGTTTAGTAGGATAAAGGGAAGATTACATGGACCAGATGAACAGTATGTAACTTCCAAACACAGTATAAAAGCGTTCCTCAACTTTGGCAACCCCGATTAGCATGGCTGAAAAGTCATCCTTGGATTTATAATATACATATAACCTCAAAGCTATGAAAGAAAATACCCAAGTATACAAGACAGTTATTCTGTTGTAAACACCTATCTGTATGCATCATAGAAAAGTTACGGGATCTCAAACTATGGAGCTGGAGAAAGTCAAGGAAAAGGCAAAGTGACGTCCTCATGGTGGCTACGAATAAATCATAAAAAAGGGGTTTCTTTTACTTACACACATATATATATATATATATATATATATATATATATATATATATATATATATATATATATATATATATATAATGTATGTATAGATATATATATATATATATATATATATATGTATGTCTGTATGTATGTATGTCTCTACATGTATGTATGTATGTATGTCTCTACATGTATGTATGTATGTATGTCTCTACATGTATGTCTGTATGTATGCATGTCTCTACATGTATGTCTATGTCTGTATGTATGTCTCTACATGTATGTCTGTATGTATGTCTCTACATGTATGTCTGTATGTATGTCTCTACATGTATGTCTGTATGTATGTCTCTACATGTATGTCTGTCTGTCTGTATGTCTCTACATGTATGTCTGTGTCTGTATGTCTCTACATGTATGTCTGTCTGTCTGTATGTCTCTACATGTATGTCTGTATGTATGTATGTCTCTACATGTATGTATGTATGTATGTCTGTATGTATGTATGTATGTATGTCTGTCTGTCTGTATGTCTCTACATGTATGTCTGTCTGTCTGTATGTCTCTACATGTATGTCTGTCTGTCTGTATGTCTCTACATGTATGTCTGTATGTCTGTATGTATGTCTCTACATGTATGTCTGTCTGTCTGTATGTCTCTACATGTATGTCTGTGTCTGTATGTCTCTACATGTATGTCTGTCTGTCTGTATGTCTCTACATGTATGTCTGTATGTATGTATGTCTCTACATGTATGTATGTATGTATGTCTGTATGTATGTATGTCTCTACATGTATGTCTGTCTGTCTGTATGTCTCTACATGTATGTCTGTATGTCTGTCTGTATGTCTCTACATGTATGTCTGTATGTCTGTCTGTATGTCTCTACATGTATGTCTGTATGTCTGTCTGTATGTCTCTACATGTATGTCTGTATGTCTGTCTGTATGTCTCTACATGTATGTCTGTATGTCTGTCTGTATGTCTCTACATGTATGTCTGTATGTCTGTCTGTATGTCTCTACATGTATGTCTGTATGTCTGTCTGTATGTCTCTACATGTATGTCTGTATGTCTGTCTGTATGTCTCTACATGTATGTCTGTATGTCTGTCTGTATGTCTCTACATGTATGTCTGTATGTCTGTCTGTATGTCTCTACATGTATGTCTGTATGTCTGTCTGTATGTCTCTACATGTATGTCTGTATGTCTGTCTGTATGTCTCTACATGTATGTCTGTATGTCTGTCTGTATGTCTCTACATGTATGTCTGTATGTCTGTATGTATGTCTCTACATGTATGTCTGTATGTCTGTATGTATGTCTCTACATGTATGTCTGTATGTCTGTATGTATGTCTCTACATGTATGTCTGTATGTATGTCTCTACATGTATGTCTGTATGTCTGTATGTATGTCTCTACATGTATGTCTGTATGTCTGTATGTATGTCTCTACATGTATGTCTGTATGTATGTCTGTATGTCTCTACATGTATGTCTGTATGTATGTCTGTATGTCTCTACATGTATGTCTGTATGTATGTCTGTATGTCTCTACATGTATGTCTGTATGTATGTCTGTATGTCTCTACATGTATGTCTGTATGTCTGTATGTCTCTACATGTATGTCTGTATGTCTGTATGTCTCTACATGTATGTCTGTATGTCTGTATGTCTCTACATGTATGTCTGTATGTCTGTATGTCTCTACATGTATGTCTGTATGTCTGTATGTCTCTACATGTATGTCTGTATGTCTGTATGTCTCTACATGTATGTCTGTATGTCTGTATGTCTCTACATGTATGTCTGTATGTCTGTATGTCTCTACATGTATGTCTGTATGTCTGTATGTCTCTACATGTATGTCTGTATGTCTGTATGTCTCTACATGTATGTCTGTATGTCTGTATGTCTCTACATGTATGTCTGTATGTCTGTATGTCTCTACATGTATGTCTGTATGTCTGTATGTCTCTACATGTATGTCTGTATGTCTCTACATGTATGTCTGTATGTCTCTACATGTATGTCTGTATGTCTCTACATGTATGTCTGTATGTCTCTACATGTATGTCTGTATGTCTCTACATGTATGTCTGTATGTATGTATGTCTGTATGTCTGTATGTCTGTATGTCTGTATGTCTGTATGTCTGTATGTCTGTATGTCTGTATGTCTGTATGTCTGTATGTCTGTATGTCTGTATGTCTGTATGTATGTATATATATATATATATATATATATATATATATATATATATACACATATATATATATATACACATACATACATACATGTAGAGACATACATACATGTAGATATACATACATACATACACACATACACTATCTCGCTATCTATATAATTGCCTTATTCTGTCTAACGAAAATGACGTCATTACAGTGACAACCGTCTCATTGGCCGCTGGGCTCGGCCTGGCCCTGCCCCCCGCACGAATTGGCCGCTCGGCCTGCCCCCCGCATGGATTGGCCGCTTGGCCAGGCCCTACCCCCTCACGCATTGGACGCTCGGCCTGGCCCCGCCCCCCGCACGCATTCCCCGAAACCACATGGAGCCCCAACTCCCAGGTGAGTGCTGCACCCCCGGAAGCCCACACTGGCAAGACAAAGTGGAGAAAAGGCCGAATGTGTGAAACCACTAGCTTACCCCGGCTCCCGGCACACGTGCCGGAGCCGGCGTAGGCTGGTAACCATGGTACACATCGGGTAACTATAGAAACCGCTTTCCTTAGTTATCCGATGTGTAACATGGTTACTAGCTTACCCTAGCTCCCGACACACATGTGCCGGAGCCGGCGTACGCTGTTAGCCAGTGTACACATCGGGTAACTATGGAAATCGCTTTGCATAGTTACCAGAGCCCCGCCCCCGCACGGATTAGCCGCTCGGCCAGGCCCCGCCCGCATTAGGCACTCGACCTGGCCCCGCCCCCCGCACGCATTAGACGCTCGGCCTGGCCCCGCACGCATTCCCCGAACCCACATGGAGCCCCGACTCCCAGGTGACTGCTGCACCCCCGGAAGCCCACACCGGCAACTCAGCCGAGACATACCGTTGCGTTGCTGGGATCGTGCCAAAGCCGGCATACGCTGGTAAACATGGTTCACATCGGGTAACCATGGAAACCACTTTGCTTAGTTACCCGATTGTGTACCTTGGTTACCAGCGTATGCCGGCTCCCTGCCCATTATGATCGTTGCTCTCCCGCTGTCAAACACGCCGATGCGTGCTGCACAGCAGGAGAACAACAAACAAAAAATGAACCAGCACTGTCGCTTTGAATAGTTACCCGATGTGTACCATGGTTACTAGCTTACACCGGCTCCCTGCCCATTCAGATCGTTGGTCTCCCGCTGTCAAACACCTGATGCGTGCTGCACAGCAGGAGACCAACAAGCACAAAATTAACCAGCACAGTTGCTTTGCATAGTTACCCGATGTGTACCATAGTTACCAGCTTACCGACGTACGCTGGTAGCCATGGTACACAATCCTGTAACTATGGAAAGCGCTTTGCTTACTTACCCGAATGTGTACCATGGTTACCAGCTTACCCCGGCTCCCGGCACACGTGTAACCTACATACACATTCTAAACTACCCGATACGTTAGAATCGGGCCACCTTCTAGAGATATAATATAATATAATATATTATATACACATATACACATATATACTGTATACATACATACACACACATACATGCACATAGACAGTGGGTACCTACCTGGGCCACAATGGACAAAATCCCCACCACTGCTATGAAAGCTGCAATGCTACCCTGATTAAAGCCTATGATCTGCAACAAAAAAGCACAAGCATTACTGCCATATAAAAATATATGAATTTACATCAATTTAAAGACTAGAAATGTCCACACTTTTTGTTATGTCACTGATTGTCCACAAATATTGGCTAAAATATAAGCCGTGCTATCCTTAAGACCTAAAGAACAAAAACTATCCGGGTTCCACGATACTAAATTCACAGTGCAACATCAGTGTTTAGGATGAGGTATTCTGAAAGCAGTTAAAAAACAAACAAAATAACCTACCTGCTTGAGATAAAGGAAAAAACTAGAATATTGTCCAGCTTCTGGCAAATAGGAGAAGAAAACGGTGATACAGATGAGAAGTACTGTGGTGTCTTTCCCAATCTTTTTAAGAGACTGAAAGAAAGGAGAATAATCTATTACAAAAAAAACTCACACCCAAAAGGTTTTATGCAGCAGCTAAAAAGAAAAGTCTGCAGTAGTTCTGTGACTGCAGACTGCCGAATCCTAACACTTGCGGTCATGCGTCGACTAGTCTCTTCCAGTTTCTCAGAACTTCCTTCTACAGAGATAAGCCTGATGAGACTAGTCTGCATGTGACCACAAGCGTGCACAGCGCATAAATGCATGGAGAATACTGGAGAATTGTGAAAGTGGCCACAGTAAGTAAGATGATGCAGAAAATATTCTGGTATTCCCAGAGCCAATTATAGATATAACTAAATTTTTATTAATCTCTAAACTTTCAGGGTTTTATATTCAGACTATATGGAGATGGAAATATTGCAATAAACAATCTGCTTTGCAAACCCAAATTCCTATAATCAAATTGATTGTTGGAATGAGATACACAAGCCTCTTAAAGAGAACGGTCATCAGGCTATTAGAGCCCTAGCTAAAGGCATGTGTGAAGAAGGCCTTTAGGCCCTGTGCGCACTAGAAAATGGAATTTTCATAAGAAAATTCCGCAGGCTCTGAAAGATTTCTGCACCAGAGGGGAAAAAAAACGCAACGAAAACGCACCGAAATCTGCATGCGTTTGGTTGCGTTTTGGTGCGTTTATTCCAGGGGTTCTTACATGTGTTTTAATGCAATAAAGCAGATAAAGAAAAAAAAAAAAGTGTCGGCCTGCCTCCCTCAGCTGTGGTCCGATCGCACGGTCGGACCTCAGTCGCAATGACACAGGCATAACACTCGGCTCTGCTGTGCTGCCAGCGTGAGCAGAGTGTCATGCGAGGATTGCTGTAGTCCCCGTGTGACCCCAGCCTAAAGTATGAAGTTATTCTCCTCTGACAACTGCCTGAAGGTGTATAAAGACTTAGGGTTACTTTGCACACTATGACATCGCAAGCAGATTGTAGTGATGCTGAGCGCGATCATCCCTGCCCCTGTTGCAGATGCATAATTTTGTGATAGCTGCCGTAGCGCACATTATCGCTACGGCAGCTTCACACGCACTTACCTGCCCTGCGACGTCGCTCTGGTTAGTGAACTGCCTCCTTCCTAAGGGGGCGGGTCGTGCGGCGTCACACGGCAGGCGGCCAATAGAAGCGGAGGGGCGGAGATGAGCGGGACGTAAACATCCCGCCCACCTCCTCCTTTCCTCATAGCAGGCGGGATGCAGGTAAGGAGATGTTCCTCGCTCCTGTGGCTTCACACACAGTGATGTGTGCGGCCGCAGGAACAACATCGTACCTGTCGCTGCAGCGAAATTATGGAAATGACCGACGCTACACCGATCATACAATTTCAACACTTTTGCGCTCGTTAATCGTAGTAAAAAGGATTCACATACTCCGATGTCGACAGCGACGCCGGATGTGCGTCACTTTCGATTTGACCCCACCGACATTGCAGCTGCGATGTCGTAGTGTGCAAAGTACCCCTTAGTGTTGTACACTTTCCAATTTAAAAATGTGCACAAATTAGTATAACTACAATACTGTACAATAGTAGAAAGAATAGTGAAGAAAGAAAAAATCATACCGAAAACGGGTCTGCTTGTTCCCAGGATATCTGGGCGCCCCAGAAGTTGGGTCTCATTTTGTCCCTCAGAGATTCTGGCACAACCAATAAAATGAAGCAGATATCCAACAGCGCCACCACGGTAGCCAGAAGAACGACTAAGTTATCGCCATAAAATGTGGAGATGTAAGCACCAATCGCGGGACTTGTAACCAAACTCGCTGCAAATGTAGCAGACACCTGAAAAAGGAAAAAAAGATTAAGAAATGTGATCAAATATACTACAGTCTCTTCAAATGTAATTATAGGAGACTTTCCTAACAAGAAGAAAGCAGAAGCACGTAAGGTCTAACAAGCAGTCCAAGTGTCAAAACTACTATATTTATTGGAGATATGATGGTACAGTTACATTTAAGGCACCACTCCAGAGTTTTTGTTTGTTTGGGGTTTTTTTTGTTTTTTTTCATTGCTAGAGTGGCGCTTTACATCTAAGCCCTCTGCTCCCTGTCATCTTACAGCATCTTCACCTTTCACCGATGCTGCCCCAGTGCACCGGCGCCGTCTTATGACTGGCCGGATGTCAGCAGTTATGTCACAAGCTCCCAAAGTAAATCTCTCGTAAACTTATATTGAGTTGTGACCTCCGGTGTGCTCCATGAAACACTGGAGCTGCCGGCAGGTCAAAACTCCCAGGAGACTGACCAGAGCACTGCTGGAAAAAGATGACGCTGCTAGAGGGCGAGTATGGGGCTGGAGTGGAGAGCGGCTTTAAAAACATCAAGGTATCTGACCCATACTACAATAATTAGGAGAGCCACAGCGGCTGCCTGATATACTGCAGATATGCCATACATGTCTCTTATGATGTGGCTATAAAAGTTTACATAGGACTGACTGCAGATTAATAACATCAAATGTAAGAACTGCCATCTAGTGTAAACTAAGAGGAGCTTAAGAGTTAATTTGTAGGTTACCGCCCGCTTTCTGACCATCCTACTTATTACTATGTAGAAGAAATAATTCCTTTTATTCCCACACAGCCCAGAGGATTCATAAGAAGGAACACTAAGCCTGAGAGGCGGAGTAAGACAATCTCTAAGAGGTGGCTTTACCAAGCGCCTTCATTCTGAAAGCTAAGACTCCCAGCTATGTTTGTTCATTTAGAAATAAAAAAAATAATGCCGTATTTAGCCATGTTCACAAGCAGCGCTGTTAATGCACATAAAATGTGTTTATAGTGCCAGCAGAAGGTATGAGATTTCAGAAATCTTGTGTGCACCATTTCTTGACTAAATTTGATTTTTTTCACCCATATAAAGCATTGAGAAAGTGCAAAAATCGCAGCAGTTTTTGTAAAGGGAACCTGTAAAACCTATAACCTATAAGCTGCGGCCACCACCACCGATAGGCTCTTATACACAACATTCTAATATGCTGTATATAAGGGCCCAGGCCGGTGTATAGAAAGTAAAAATCCCTTTATAATACTCATCTAGAAGGTCGCTCCGGTGCACAGCGGTCGGATGGGTGGCTCTGTTCTCAGTGTGCGGCGTCCCCTCTTTTGGCCATCTTGGTTGTCCTCCTCCTCCTTCTGAAGCCGGCGTGCATGACGCGTCCTACGTCATCCATACAGGCCGGTATTGAGGTCCTGCGCAGGTGCCGAACAATACTTTGATCTGCCCTGAGCAGGGCAGATCAAAGTGCGCCTGCGCAGGACCTCAATGCCGGTGAGTTTGTATGATGTAGGACGTGTCATGCGCGCCAGCTTCAGAAGGAGGAGGAGGACAACCAAGATGGCCGAAAGAGGAGGCGTCGCACCAGGAGAACGGCTCCACCCATCCAACCGTTGCGCACCGGAGCGACAGGTTTAGGTGAGTATTATAAAGTGTTTATTACGTTCTATACACCGGCCTGGGCTCATATATACAGCATATTAGAATGCTGTATACAAGTGCCCAGTGGTGGTGGCCGCAGCTTATAGTCACCAAATCTGGTGACAGATTCCCTTTAATGGAGCAAGACCTGCCTTCTAAATGCAGCGTTTTTAATGCCAAGAGAGCACAGTTTGTAAACAAAAAAAAATGCTGTGTGTGAACAGTCTTAATATAATGGTTCTTCCACATGCCTCAAGCTCAGTCTACATAAAACGAGATGTACTAATCAAAGTCAGCATGGTTTTGTTTTCATTTCGCTAACAATAAAATGAATGAACTGAGGCGGCCACACACAAGACAGCTGTGTGCTGAACGCTCATTATGGCCGGCTCCCCATACACATGGCCCCTAGGCCGAGCGTTCATGCGTTTTCATGAAAGGAGAAAGCCACCGCCAGACACCTTTGGCACCAGCTCTCCTCCCTTGAAGACACAAGGATGTGGGGTTGGAATTCCAAGTGCCTAATTCTTCTCTTGCCCAACATTCGTCATGGGATAGTCGAGAGGCCTACACACCCAGATGGTACCTTTGTCACCCCAAAAATGGCGGTTTTCAGCGCCCTTTATCTAATGTGTATGGGGGCCTTCAGCTTAAATGGAAATATAAAGTAACCCTTGAAGACCTCCTCTACAAAGCGATGAAATAGCAATACACTCACCAGTCCATAAGCCGTACTTCTTTCATGTTCCTGTGTAATGTCCGCAACATAGGCAAAAATCACAGAGAATGTAACAGAAAATGCTCCAGACACCGAAATCATTGCAAAATACCACCTGCGAGGAGAAAAGGGATAGATATCAAATCTCCATGCCGACACAATTCACCCATGATAGCTTGTGGCGTCTGCCATCTTATCTGGCATCAGCCACATAACATGCATCACGTTCACTCACCAAGGGCTTATCCTCATTAGTGGAATAGGGGCACAGGTAAAGAATACCGTAATGAGCAGGAAAGACTTTCTCCCGTAAACATCCGATAAAGCACCGATGAGAGGAGCACACATGAATGACAGGAAGCCCTGAGGAATAGAAGACAGAAATGACATACAAGACAATATTCATAGCGCCACAGCCTGTTGTAATAACGGCCCGTACCTATATACCACGGCCCGTACCTATATACCACGGCCCGTACCTATATACCACGGCCCGTACCTATATACCACGGCCCGTACCTATATACCACGGCCCGTACCTATATACACCACGGCCCGTACCTATATACACCACGGCCCGTACCTATATACACCACGGCCCGTACCTATATACACCACGGCCCATACCTATATGACATGGCCCATACCTATATAACACGGCACGTACCTATATAACATGGCCTGTACCTATATAACATGGCTTATACCTATATAACATGGCCCATACCTATATAATATGGCCTATACCGATATAACATGGCACGTACATATATAAAACATTGCCTATACATAGATACCTCAGTTTTCATCAATAGTCTGTGCAAAAACAATCAATGAAATCCGAAACCAACAAAAATGAGGCAATTGTTTCCATATGAATCAATGTAAATCCAATGCATTTGCTTTAGACACTCCAGAATACATACCAAAAACACATTTATAGAGAAGATAGCGTTTAATACTAAAAACATGTCTTCGGCAATAACAAAGACGATCAGGAGGATATCATAAATTCCCTATTAAATGTTATCAGCGTAAAGAGGTTGATCACCACTTGGACAACCTCTTCTCAAGTTGGCATGTTTTCCCCTGGAAAAATAACACTTTCTCATTTCCGACACTGGCAATGTTCCAGAGGCTCTCACTCGCCCTCCTGGGTTTCATGTGATGTTGTTACTTCATGCGAACCCGGTGCCCAATTGGTAAGGGCTTCCCTGCCCCACCTACGCACATATCAAACATCGAGAAGTAAGCGGCCAGATGCAGCTCTGCCTTCCTCTATGTTCGATTTAACAGAAGCAGGCGCCGATTGGGCTCGTAACATCATCACGTGAGCCCCAGGAGAGCTGAGACAGCCTCTGGAACAATGCCAGCACCGGAGAGGAGTCTTGTTTTTTCCCTGTGGGTAAACATGGGGATTTAGGTTGTCCAAGTAGCGGACCACCACTTTAATCCAGCAGAAAGCACAGCGCTGCCTCAAAATCACAAGAGTAGAGAAATCCCCGGGCCTGGATGGCATACACCTCCGAGTACTGCAGGAATTAATACACCATGATAGACAGACCATTGCTATCAATATTCAAGAATTCTATAACAGGGTCTGTACCCCAGTACTGGTGCATAGCAAATATGATGCGAATATTCAATGAAGGGTCAAATCTGAGTCTGGCAATCATAGTGCAGTAAGTTTAAAGGGAACCTGACAGCAGGATTTACCCCTATTAACTAATTACAGCGCTGAATTGGTCTTTAAATGCCCGTTGCAAGCAACCCCAATATTATGGGAAAGTTGTTTGTATAAATGTAAGGTCAGCAGTTTAGTCTATTGTTACTGCATATGCTAATGAGTTTGACTAGTCGCAGTGGTCAGCAGTAGAGCCCAGCCAGCCGATATCACCCCCATAGAGGCACGGTTATGGTTCCTGCAGTGCCCCTCTGTTTCCGCTCAATATCCTGTGGTACAGAAAACCCTGGCGGACGCTGTGAGCACGGGTGTGCACTGTGATCTGCCGATGTGTCATTACCCTGGTGTCACACTGCACACACAAGGTCTGGACTGGTCTAGCTCATCACTCTGCAATCCATTACCGTGCTGAGCCGGGAGGTGGCGGCTCATACAGTGAACTTCTGCCTATATGCCACTACGTAGCAACCCAGCAGCACAGCACGTGCATGAAAGACAAGCCCTCACACAGCCCCAATTACCGAAAAATTGCAACTCTCACAAAATGGTGACAAACACGTTTTTCCAAAAAGGTCAGAAACATATTTAACCACTAATATATAACCCTTTAAAAGGGAATCTGTCTCCAGATTTTTGCCACCTAACCTGAGAGCAGCATGACGTAGGGGCAGAGAACCCGATTCCAGCGATGTGTCACTTACTGAACTGTTTAGTGTAGTTTTTATAAAATCACTGATTAATCAGCAGTAGATCATCATTAGAGGACTACTTTGTGTGCTGCCAGGTAGTCCAGCATATTCATGAGCTCTGTATAACTGCTAGATCTGCAGCAGAGAATTTTGATTTTATCAAAATGACAGCAAACAGCTCAGTAATGACACATCGCTGGAGTCAGGGTCTCTGTCTCTACATTATGCTGCTCTGAGATGAGGAAGCAAAAATCTGGTGACAGATTCTCTTTAAAGAGCTTGCTCAGGACTCAGTTTTTAGGCCCAAAAACAAAATATTCAACTCCCTCAAAAAAAGGTAGATAGTTGCTGCCTGCCTATTCCAACTGGATCAGAGTGGTCACAGGCGGCTCCTGCCAGCGATTCAGCTGCTCTACCTCAACCGAGCAAGGTCTTCCTCTTCTGGGCTCCTCTGTCAATGGGATGTTAGGAGTCCATAGTAATGCAAAGCGTTATAGATCGGTGCATTGCACAATAGGCAGGTACTTAGCGACTACCTGCCTATGCTTGGGGACATATTGTTACCACACACTGATTGCTGTAATATCTTTTCCCACTAACCCATGTATTGATCTGCTCCTGCAGAAAGAACCGTGTGTATGGTATGACAAGTTCCCTCTAAGGCTACGTGCCCAGGATCTGCATATGCGGTGTTTGAGATGCAGTGTCTTCTCTTGCAGAGAGACACGAGTGTTCTCCACCGGAGTATGCAGTGTACATGCCCACGATCAGGAGTCTGGGTGCTGCAGACTTTCGCTATATTCTCCGTGCTGAGATCACTCGAGTCTCCGCAAGCATAAATTGACAGGCAGCGGCTCGGAAATCTGAGCTGCCGGTCAGTTTGCACTGCGGAAAAAAGAAGCACCGTGGCCATGAGATTTCTATAAATCCCATCCACTATGCTTGTACTGTACAACGCAGCGTTTTGGACTCGATGAATATCAAAAACACAGCTATTCCTGATCATGGGCACGCTCCCAAAGACGTGGGGCCTCGGACGCCGGACACCTGCTTTGTTAAATCTACCTATATAAGCAGCATGATACAGTAGAAATATGATCAAATCCACTCCGCAGAGGACAAATAATCAGTGCTTTACTGTGCGGCACTGGTAGCGGATTTAATAAGGCTGTTTGGGTCTTTTCCTTTTAATATTGTGACAGCTTGGTAGTAGGCGCTCCTGTGGGTGCCAGTTGGCTTCCACAAATATGATCAGTTATGTGTATGCCCTTTAATTTATGTATTGGATATGAAATTCGAGATTGCCGTTCTAGCTGGCATGACATATTGCTGATAAATAAAGTTGGGTATGGATTTGTCATCTTTCCCCTTAAAGCTGAGGCAGGAGATTTCTTATTTATACCATGGGTATTAACAGCCGCTGCTTCATGTAACGAATGCCCCCCAAATGTTGGGTCGTGAGGTTATCCCTATTGAGATATTCTACAAAGGCATCTCTTAGAAAATCCTCAAGGAGTTTACCCCTTAGTAAAGGTTAAAGGGAACCTCTAAGTGAAAGGTTTATCTGGCTTTTCATTTCTTTTTCAGAGTGAAGCAATTGAAAAATTGTAATAATTCTTAGGCTCTGTGCGCACTAGGCCGTTTTGCCCGCGGATTTACTGCGGAAATTTCTTGAGAAATGTTTGAAATCTTTGTGCAGACATTTCCCAGCAAATCCTATGAGAAAAAAAAATAGCTGTGCGCACACTGCGGATTTTTCTCAAGAAACTTCCTTGAGAAAATTTTCTCGAGAAACTTTGAGAAAATGAGCATGTCCATTATTTTCCGCAGGTACCTGCGGAATACCCCGGGTATTTCACTCCATTCACTGTAATGTAATCGCGAAATTCCGGGGGTATACCGCAGGTAGCAAATTATGTGCGGTATACTCCCGGTATAGCCGCGATTTACCTGCGGTAAAGCTCATCGCTGCCTGCGGTTTTGCAGGAAGCGACGTCACTATGCCAGGAAGAGGAAGCGGAGCAGAGTAAACACAGACGTCACACTCCCTGGACGCCGCACAGAAGCACTTCCGTGCGACCTCCAGGTGCCCGTGCAGTCTGTGTCCCGCTCCAGCCTCGCGGCTGCCTGCACTGCAGGGTGTCAGTGTCTGCCCGCAGTGTCAGCAGCCTGTCACGCGGCAGCGCAGGCAGACACTGACACCCTGCAGTGCTGGGAGCCGCAGGGATGACGAGCGCTGCTGTCAGGAGGTGAGATCATTACCTGCTGTGACAATCTCCTGCCTCCTGACGTCACCGCTGTCACTGCTGTCTATGCCAGTCTCGCGAGCGGCCCGAGACTGTCACTAGCGGTGACGTCACGGGCTCTCGATACTGCTGACAACGCGGCGGGCATAGAAGTCAGTGACAGCGCTGGCGTCAGCAGTACAGGAGATGATCACAGAAGGTAATGATCTCACCTATGCTCCTGATGGCAGCGCTCGGCATCCCCTGCAGTGACCTGGGCTATTGATGTTAGCTCAGGTCACTGCACTGCTCTCCCAGCCAATGGGGAACATTCTGTTCTTCATTGACTGGGACAGCGACTATGGTATGGATCGCCATGCCCCCCCCCCCTTATTGGATTACGCCGGACGTGGATTTGATTGTTCTTTTCAATAAATTGGTTAAAGAGGGAATGTTTTGGGGAGTGTTTTTTCAAATAAAACTTTTTTTGTTGTCTATTTTTTATTTCTTACTGACTGGGTTGGTGATGTCGGGTATCTGATAGACGCCTGACCTCACCAACCCCAGGGCTTGATGCTAGGTGACATTACACATCTGGCATCAACCCCATATATTACCTCGTTTGCCATCGCACCAGGGCAACGGGATGAGCTGGGGCGAAGCGCCAAGATTGGCACGTCTAATGGATGCGCCACTTCTGGGGCGGCTGGGGCCTGCTATTTTTAGGCTGAGGAGTGTCCAATAACAGTGGACCTCCCTAGTCTGAGAATACCAGACCACAGCTGTCCGCTTTACCTTGGCTGGTGATCTAATTTGGGGGGGACCCCACGTCTTTTGTTTTAAATTATTTAATGTAAAATAACAGCCCTCTAATTTGGATTACCAGCTAAGGTGAAGCTGCCAGCTGTGGTTTGCAGGCTGCAGCCGTCTGCTTTACCCTAGCTGGCTACAAAAGATGGGGGGACCTCACGTCGTTTTTTTTTTTTATTTATTTATTTTATGGCTAAATACAAGGCTAAGCACCCTTTAGTGCCACATGAAAGTCACTAAAGGGTGCCAGCTTAGAAAATGCAGGGAGGTGGAACATTATATAGGTCTTTCTCATCTATCTATGGCCCGTTTCACACGTCAGTGAAAAACACTGACGTTTTTCACTGGCGTGTAAAACACGCACATGTCCCTCCGTGTGCTGTGAATTACGGCACACGTGGGTTGTCTAAGTGCAATCCGGGCTCCGTTCTCCGTGGCCCGTGATTGTACTTAGAAATCAACTCACCTGTGCGCGCTCCCGCTCTCCATGGTGCTGATCGCTCCCGCGGTGCAGCATGCGGCCGGCGCTGACCCCCGCAGCAGCTGCTTCCGGGTCGGCTGTGCCGTGCATCATGAATATGCGCGACAGTAATGAGCCGGCTCAGAAGCAGCAAGCTGCACGGGCTGCAGAAAGCGCCGCTGAAGCCGGGTGAGTAAAAATGTTTTTTATTTTAAAAGCACGTTTTTTTTGTGGCACGTGTTTCACGGACCACACCACTGCGTGGTCCGTGGGACATCAGTGATGCCAGAAAAAAATGGACATGTCTCCGTGCGGCAATCACGCACACGCGGGTACGCTGCACGGAGACACGTGCAATGATAAATTACTGACGTGTGAGCAGACCCATTCATTATAATGGGTCTGTGTATGTCAGTGATTCTGGTACGTTTAAAAAAAAGCACAAACGTACCAGAATCACTGATGTGTGAAAGGGGCCTATCTATTCATCTATCTATTCATCTATCCATCTTTCACTCTATCCATTATCTGTCTATCGATTATCTATATTATTTATTGCAAAACCGCAGGGACCAACCTGCGGTAAATCCGCGGCAAATCCGCATGCGTTTTTCCAGCGGATTTTTCCGCAGGTGCGGAAATCTTCAACTCCCAGAAGTTTCTCAAGAAATTTTCTTGAGAAAAATCACTTTTCTAGTGCGCACAGAGCCTTATACTTGCCTATATAACGCCGTCACATTTCACAGCGTTTTACAGATGTGATCATAGTTATGATCAAGCCACACATACAAGCCCTCTTCACCTCATGCAGACTACAACTCAAAAATATCCCCCGGATCCGTGCTTTCCTGAACCAAGAATCAGCAAAAACATTAGTACATGCCCTCATCTCCCGCCTCGACTACTGCAACCTCCTGCTCTCTGGCCTCTCTTCCAACACTCTTGCACCCCTCCAATCTATCCTAAACTCTGCGGACCGCTTAATCCACCTCTCCCCCAGCTATTCCCCAGCCTCGCCACTCTGCCAATCGCTTTACTGGCTTCCCATCGCCCAACGACTCCAATTCAAAACATTAACCATGACATACAAAGCCATACACAACCTGTCTCTTCCTTACATCTGTGACCTAGTCTCCCGGTACCTACCTGCACGCAACCTCAGATCCTCACAAGATCTCCTGCTCTACTCCTCTCTTATCTCCTCTTCCCACAATCACGTACAAGATTTCTCCCGTGCCTCCCCCATACTCTGGAACGCTCCACCTCAGCATATCAGACTCTCCCCTACTGTGGAAAGCTTCAAGAGGAACCTCAAGACCCATCTCTTCCAACAAGCCTACAACCTACAATAGCCCTCAGTCCAGTATACCACTGCGCAACCAGCTCTGTCCTCACCTATTATACCCTCACCCATTCCCTGTATACTGAGCCCTCGTGGGCAGGGTCCTGTCTCCTCCTATACCAGTCTGTTTTGTACTGTTAATGATTGTTGTACGTATACCCTCTTTCACTTGTAAAGCGCCATGGAATAAATGGCGCTATAATAATAAATAATAATAATAATAAAAATAATAGTTATCCCCATTGGGGCTCACAATGTACATTCCCTATCTTTAGGTATTTGCTGTGTAGGAGGAAAGCCATACAAACACAGGGAGAATATGCAAACATCCTTGGTGGGATTTAATCTCAGGACCCCAGATGTGCTGCCCACTAATGTACCAATGTTTCTTTTATTTTCGGATTTTATCGTACTATGTAAATAATTTCATGTTTTGATAGATTTCACTTATAAAGACATGAGGATACGAAATTTAGAAGGATGAAATTGACTTAAGGATCAAGTATTTTGAAACACTGACAAGGTCTAAGGGGAAAACTTTTCTCCTTGCGGAGACCTGACAAATCAGTCTGGCTGCCAGTGAGGGGTCTTATAGCTGCAATACCCCTCCAGGGAGGAAGGAGACGAACTCTAGCGCCACCTATTGGAAGTAACAATCCTAAAAGTCAAAAGTGGCCTTCTAACAAGCCTTTTCATATGACAGGATTTATGCCAGATCAGAACCCCAATTTGCAAACAGTGTTTCGGCGTGATTGCCCCTCGTCAGTGCAAAGTATGGGATATGATCTGGCAGTATGAGAAGCTATTGAGGTTTCTAAGGGGTAAAAAAAATTCTTAGGATACCCTATTAATATATGAGTGGTGGAGGTCAGAGTGCTGTAAAGTACGTCATCCAGGGCCCTCTGTGGAGTAGGACAACAAGGCTTCTTCAATCTGTCCGTCTTGTCACAAAGACTTGACCTTTGCTTCTTTGATTTCCACTACAGAATGTGAGACATCAGTCCCGTCAGGCTATATACACAGCTCGGGAGGAGAACTATCCAGTCAGACAGGAATAAGCCAGACATGAACACCAATAATAGTGCTACTTCAAAAGAGTAATGCAAATTAAAGACCTCGTTTAAAGGGAGCCTGGCACACGAGCAGACAGCGGCAGCATGTTTACAGCAGGAAGGGCTGAGTACATTAATGTAGTTTTATAGGAAACAATAGAAGTGTCATGTATTAAGTTACATTCCTTCTGGGCTTATAAAGTCTTGTGGGCAATTCTACTCAGTGATTGACAGTCTTCCATGCAAGTATACCAGGCTAGTGATATCTGCCAGTCATAGGATAGGACCGCCCACCGGACTAGTTCTTCAAATGCGCATAATATGGCAAAGTATCTGGGTCAGATGCCACAAAGAGACCTGCAATGCGGTTAGTTAGTCATCACATCTGTAGTCAGGAGGATTTTAGCCTCATAACAGCCAAGCGGCATAAATTTACAGCACTTGATCCTGCGCTATTGGAAATCTAAGAGCAGGTTGGGGTGCTCTGCTGTCAGACCAGTAAGGAATCCTAATGAGAACATATTATTAAGTCTATTTCACCAGCCGCATACCTCTGTAGGATCTAGTGAACCCATGATGTGTGGGTGTCTGCCACCTTTATGCATTAGCAGAAATGCTGAGTCCCATCAGACCCAGATCAGCTCTACTAGCATTTGCTATGAAAACTAATAAGTTTATATATTATTATATACACAGTAGATCACAAAACTGAATAAACCCATCACATTATTGTCTTTTCAGATCTGAAAAAAAGAATTGTTGCTCTATATAAAAAGATGGCCTAGGCTATAAAAAGATTGCCAACACCCTGAAACTGAGCTGCAGTACGGTGGCCAAGACTATACAGCGGTTTTACAAGACTGGTTCCATTCAGAACAGGACTCGCCTTGGTCAAACAAAAAGAAGTTGAGTGCACATGCTCAGTGTTCTATCCAGAGGTTGTCTTTTCAAAATAGACATGAGTGTTGCCAGCATTGCTGCAGAGGATGAAAGGGTGGGGTTCAGCTCAAACCATACACTGCATCAAATTGGTCTGCATGGCTGTCATGTCAGACGGAAGCCTCTTCTAAAGAGGATGCACAAGAAAGCCATCAGTTTGATGAAGACACACAGACTAAGGGCATAGATTACTGGATTACCATGTTCTGTGGTCAGATGAGACCAAGATAAACTTATTTGGTTTAGATGGTGTCAAGTGTGTGCGGTGACAATAGATGAGGAGTAAAAGACAAGTGTGTCTTAAGGCCCAGTTACACACAACGACTTACCAGCAATCCCAAAAACAATGCGACCTGATAGGAATCGCAGGTAAGTCGCTGGGAGGTCGCTGGTGAGATGTCACACAGTCAGATCTTACCAGCGATGCAGGAACAATACAGGTCGCAGTAGAGACCTGTATAACGATCTCAGCAGTCACTGTGACCCTGTCACACAGTGTCAAACACAGCGATGGGTCCTGCCCAGCAGGACATCGCCTTTGAAGGAAATGGCCTGGACCATTCTGCAACGACCGGCGACCTCACAGCAGGGGCCTGATCACTGGTAGGTGTCACACATAAGATCGCTAACGGGATCGCTGCTGAGTCACAGAAACTGTGACTCAGCTGCGATCTCGCTAGCGATCTCGTTATGTGTGACGGTACCTTTACCTACAGTCAAGCCACAGGGCAGTATTGAAACATGATAATAGTTACTTCAAACACACCTCCAAGACAAATACTGCCTGGCTAAAGAAACTGAGGGTAACAGGACTGGCCAAGCATGTCTCCAGACCTAAACCCTACTGAGCATATGTGAGGCATCTTCAAACAGAAGGTGAAGGAGCGCAAGGTCTCTAACATCCACCAGCTCCATGATGTCGTCATGAAGGAGGAGATGATGATTCCAGTGGCTTCTGTAAAGCTCTAGTGAAGGCCATGCCCAAGAGAGTTAAGTCAGTGCTTGAAAATAATGGAGGCCACACAAAATATTGGACACCATATAAAAAAAATTTGATTTGATCTGGAAAAAAAAAAAAGCCTCATGGCTACACAAAAGTGGAGAGGTCAATTATGCTCAGTTATGACTAAGTTCTAAATCATTAAAATACAAGTTGCAGGGTTTTTTGCATTCTGCTCTGTTCCATCTGCTTTCTATTATTCAGTTTGTACACAGATACCATCCATAACGTGACGGGTATCCTTTAACCATATCTGGGTGATGCCACTTATGCACAGTTATAAGGAGTTCTATGCACTGAAATATGGGTATACATGGTCACATAGGGTTAAACACTTAGTCTCTGGTTCTTTCGGGCAGCAGATGTTCTACATTCTTTTACATGACTTTCCCATGTACCGTGTTCCAAGGAAAAAAGTTCAGGGAGTTCATGCCAACAAATTTAGCCTCCAGCTTCTGTATCATTGATGAGCTAACCTTCACCAGTACAGAGGCGTAAGGCCTCCAGAACAGACTATACATTATACCCTGCTTCCATAGACCGGAGGATCATTAGATAGGGCTATTCCCCTATTTATTACTTATTTCCCTTTCAAATGAGCGAGTCCTGTCACACACTGACATTGCCTAATCAGTGCACAGTTGAGGCACATAAAGGAATGCATCTCCTCTATTTTTAGTACATGCACACACTACGCCAGTGCTTACACCTTAAGGCTATGTGCCCACGCTGCGGAAAATGCGCGGATTTTGCCGCGGATTTCTCACGGAAAAGCCGCGGATTTCCTGAAAATCTGCAGCTCAGGCACTTCCCAGCCATTTCTATGGCATTTTGGAAATGCTGTGCCCACGCTGCGGATTTTTCCGCAGCGGATTTCGTGCGGATTTTGAGCCGGAAAAATCTGCAACATGTCAATTATTGTTGCGGATTTTCATCCGGATTTTGGCTTTAAAATTGGGGAAAAAAAAAATCTGCACCAAAATCCGCGGCAAATTCGCACCTTTGAAAAGGTGCGGATTTTGCGGGAAAGCTACGGATTTTGATGCAGAAAAATCCGCAGCTACATTCTCCCGTGGACACATAGCCTAAGGCTATGTGCCCACGGGAGCTTGATTCTGCGGAGTTTGCCGCGGAAAACCTGCAGACTTATCTGGATTTTCCAGATAAATCAGCAGGTTTCAGCAAGTACAGACACTCCCCATGTTATCCTACGGGACATGGGTAGTGTCTGTGTCCACGCTGCGGTACGTATGGCTGCGGAATATGCTGCGGATGTCCCGCAGCCGCACATAACTGCATGTCAATTATTCCTGCAGATTTACCTGCGGAAATCCCAGCGCTCCACTATGGAGATAGAGGCTTACCTGCCTTGATAGCAGACCCCGTCACTTTCTTCCGGTGCAGAGGACGTCACGGCAGTGGAGCTAGGAGCAGGAAGCAGGAGGTGGGCGGGGCCTGCACGAGCTCCGGTCATGTGACAGCCAGAGCTAGTTCAGGGCCGCCTACCTTCTTCTGCAAAGTGCAGACGCTGACACCCGGACAGTGAAGTGCTGCATAATGGAGGTACGTATGAACGCCCCGTTCACTCCAGCACTTGTTCAACATTGAGGATGCAGTGCCGAAGCCATGGTACTGTATCCTCAATGCAAAATGACCGCAGCATATCCGCAGGACATTCCGCAATAAAACCGCAGCATGCAAACAGAAAAAGTTGTGCTGCGGTTTTCTGGGAGCTCCTGCGGATATATCCGCAGGACACTTTCCCTCGAGGGCACATATCCTTATACATACACAGAGCTGCAGTAAGAGACAGCTATCAGCCCGTAAATTATTATAAAGGATATGCAGACCGCACTACTGTGTGGCAACATGAATAATAAGACATAACACAAATATAGAATTATGGGTAAACCCTATGAAGTGAAGGTTGGTCTATCCAAGTAAATCAAAGTCTGACAAGGTCATCCAAAAGTTGTAGAGCAATCCAGATGTGCAAGTATCCAAGGTCCCAATGTGTCAGCAATGACTGATTCCATGAATTCACTTCTCCATGTGTGAACACTTAGGTGTATGTTGCCCCTGCTGAAGTGGCCCGGCCGGTGGGGCTGAAACAAACTGACCGCAATCAAAAATGAGTGAACGGGTCAGACTGAGTGACCATTGAAACGCGTTGGAAGAAGGACTCATTTTCATCCACAGCAGGTGATGTCACACCATTTCGACAGTTCCCTCATTTTTGACTGCGGTCAGTTTGTTTCCACGCCACTTCAACGAGGACCACACACGCCTAAGAGTTTACACGTGGACAAGTGAACACGTGGAATCCACCATTGCTGACACATTGGGATTTTGGATACTTATACATATGGACTTCTATACAACTTTGGCATGACATCCTCAGACTTTGGTTTACATAGCTAGACTGACAAGAAAAAAAAAAACCGGTGCAGAGGTAACTCAATAAAACTTACAATTTTTTAATGTCAGTGTTTTAAAAACAAAAAAACAACATAGGAAGCGGCATTGTCATCTGACATGTTTCAATCACCATTGCAAGCTTAGTCATTTATGTAATTGGACATTAATAAATTGTACGTTTTCTGGAGTTCCCTCTGTTCTCGTCCGTTTTTTCTTGTGGAATTTCCTGGGTCATCAACTCTGTGGCAGAGCTATTTCAATGTACGGTGAGCGCAACTTATTGCCTTTTCCTGCTTTACCCAATAGATAGACCGACCTTCCCTATTCACAGGGATTATCCATAATTCTATATTTGTGTTATCTCCTATTAGACATATTACTACACAGTAGCACAGTTTGCACATTTTTTCTGATCTAGAATTTTGTTTTACTAAATAAAATCAAAGACTTATAAAAAGTTATCGGAAAAATTTTATGACCCCTTTTTTCTTATTTTTTTGCCCATCTTGCCAAAGATTCTGTTAACAACACCTAGTAGTAAGTGATACAGCAGGCAGTTGAACTTCAGATCACTGGAGACGTTCATTAAAAGCTCAATAAGCATGTGCTGTGATGTATGCAGAGGTCATCGTGCAGGGAGGGGGAGGAAGTGAGCTGTGATTGTCACCTATTAGAATTATGGATTTTTGTTATTATTATTATTATTATTATTTATTATTATAGCGCCATTTATTCCATGGCGCTTTACAAGTGAAAGGGTATACGTACAACAATCATTAACAGTACATAACAGTACATAACAGACTGGTACAGGAGGAGAGAGGACCCTGCCCGCGAGGGCTCACAGTCTACAGGGAATGGGTGATGGTACAATACGTGAGGACAGAGCTGGTTGCACAGTGGTGTACTGGACTGAGGGCTATTATAGGTTGTAAGCTTGTTGGAAGAGGTGGGTCTTGAGGTTCCTCTTGAAGCTTTCCACGGTAGTTACACATTATCCTAGAGGTCGGACCTCCAGTGATCACCTATCCTGCGAATAATGTATTTAGTGGGAAGAATCCTTTTATACTGGTTTCACACCTATTTTATAGTTGTGGTCTGTATTTCCTGACCCAAACTTTGCAGTGTTATATACAGTGCCATGAAAAAGTATTCATACATTTTTCAACAAACAAATGGATTTTATATAATATATCAACACTAAGTAGAAAGTATAGTTTAAGAAAATCTGTCACAAGACTTTTGCCACCTAACCTGAGAGCAGCATAACGTAGGGGCAGAGATCCCGACCCCAGCGATGCGTCACCCACTGGGCTACCTGGTGTTGTCTCGATAAAATCACTGTTTAACCAGCAGTAGATTATGATTAGAGGACTACTTGGCGTGCTGCAGGTAGTCCAGCATATTCATGAGCTCTGTATAACTGCTAGATCTGCAGCAGAGAAAACATTGATTTTATCAAATTGACAGCAAACAGCTCAGTAAGTGACACATCACTGGAACCGAGGTCTCCGCCCATACACCACGCTGCTCCCAGATGGGGGAGCAAAAGCCCGGTAACAGATTCTCTTTAAGGCAGAGCTCACATCAGCGGCATTTTGCAGCAAAAAGTTATCTAAATAAAGTCATTACAAGTCATTTTAATCCTCTCCGATTATCATGAGAACATCTGAAGTGAGTTCTACAAAACATTAAAGGGAGTAAGTAAGCAGGTTTTATGTAAGTAAGCAGATTCTGAATCCAATGGTGTATCACTTCGATTACTGGCGACAGCTGTACTGACACAATCTGACTTTTTAGGTTTAGTCATGTAGCTGAGGTCTGGGATCTGTTCTAGCCCACAGGAGTGTCTCTATATAGATTGTAGATAGACAGTGAGGTCTCAATCACAGCAATCACAGTTAAGACTACCCTGCATGTGAGTGTCTAGTCCTGTAATGATAAGGGTTCTGCTGCTTAAACATAGCAAATAAACCAGATTGGGATAATAATAATAATAATAATAATAATAATAATAATAATAATAATTTTATTCATTTATATAGCACTATTAATTCCACAGAGCTTTACATACATTGGCAACACTGTCTTCATTGGGGCTCACAATCTAGAGTCCCTATCTATAGGTCTTTGGAGAGTGGGAGGAAACCGGAGTACCCGGAGGAAAAAGACGCAAACACAGGAAGAGCATACAGACTCCTTGCAGATGGTGTCCTTGGTGGGATTTGAACCTAGGAACCCAGCGCTAAGGCTGCAGTGCTAACCACTGAGCCATCGTGCCGCCCATGTGACAAAACAGGTATGTCTGAACTTTGTGTTAACCCTTGCAGCATGCTGTCTTCAGCTTACATAGCAAAAACCTGCAGACAGATTCTCTTTAAGCATCAGTCTACTAGGAGTCAGAGGTCAGTGTAAAAATGTAAAGTTGTTTTTTTTCTTTTAATATAATGGTATAGAAATTAAAGAGACATGAGCATAAATTCTTATTTCATTTATTGTAATATCTAATAAAGTCAAGTCCTTAGTTGCAGAATGCAATATAGTTAAGAGAAAACTATTGAGGGAGAGGAAAGCCTTTTATAGGCACATGGAATGAAAAATTCAGCAGAACATGAAAATCTCTAGTACATTTTCCTGATCAGTAACGCGCAGAACTAAACAATCGAGAATGACATGGAACAGATCCCAGTGACAACATCTGTTAGCCTATTCTAGTTTATAGGAGGGTGGGGAAGAACACGTGGCTCCACAGCTGCTGCTGACCTGCACCCCCAGCAGCCATGGAAGAAAAGCAGGTCGCTGCCTCTCGTGCGCAGGCGCAAGAATCCTTTATATTATTACACTAGCAGAAGTAATTAATTCCTAGAACAGAGCTTAGCAAGAGCGCTATAATCAATGTGCCCAGCCATTCCCCTGCCTTGGCCTGTATAACTAGTTATGGCTCCGAAGCATTAAACCCTGTAAGTGATGCACTCACGCAGCGGGAGGGGAGGCTCAATGGAGGAAGGTAGAAAAAAAATTGGTTAAAAGAACTGAAGTCCTCAGTGGTTGATACCTTTTAATGGCTAACTGAAAAGATGGTAATAATATGGAGGAAGGTAGATCATTTTATACCTAATCACTTTGTGAAAACTAAGAAATGATTATTATACAGAATAAATAAAATCTAAAAGAATAATAAAGAAAATGGTAAAAGAGGCAAGGACATAGTAAGCAGAAACACACTGAGGATTTGTCATACAAAGCCAGGAGTGGGGGAGAAATACAGAAGTGGTGCCGTGTTTCTATTATACTTTCCTCTGATTGTGCCACTCCTGGTTTTGGCTACAAATACTGAGGTAAAAAACTTCCCCAAATACTGAATGTGTGAACATGGCCTAAGGCTGCATTCACGCATCCACTGTACACATCCAAGTGCTGCCCATTCTTTAAAAATGGACCCATAGTTTCATTGATCTGGTTTTAAAAACAAATCCATGTATGTGATCTGTGAGAATCAGAGCATGGTCTATTCCCATCCGCTCTGTAAATCAGCCTTGGACATAAAAAGTCTATGGGGACCTGTAAAGTATGAAGAGAAATACTTTGCATTTCAGTGTTGCACTCTTTATTTTTAATTAAAGGGAACCTGTCAGGTCCAATATGCACCCGGATCCACGAGCAGTTCTGGATGTATATTACTAATCCCTGTATACACTAGTATAGATAAAGGGATCTTTAGAAAAAGTATTTCTAAAGATCTTATACCATATGCTAATGAACAAGAGGACTAGTCACAAGGGCATTATCTTCCCTTGTCTAGTTGGCCCTCTTAACATGTTAGTACGACCCTGTGGGCATGCTAACATGCTAATGAACGCACAGTGTCAGAGGATGTTCGATCTCACCTCTCTGCTGCCACCACTGGTTTTCAGCTCAGTGCACATGATCAGAACATACCCAGACTTCCAGTCATGTGCACTAAACCAGTTAGAAACTGGGTAGCGTACACCTGTCTTCATAATGCGCATTACCGGAAATCCGGGGACTTCTGATCAAGCGCGCTAAGTCGAAAACCAGCGTCGGCAGCAGAGAGGTGAGAGCGATCATGCCTCTGACGCTGCGCAGCCATTTGCATGTTAGGTCGCCCTTCGGGCATGCTTACATGCTAAGGGGGCCGACTAGCCAAGGGATATAACGCCGTTGTGACTAGTCCCTGGTCTTATTACATATTATAAAGGATCTTTAGAAATAATTTTTCTAAAGATCCCTTTATGTATGCTACTATAGGCTGGGACTGCTAGTAAGGGATTAGCAATATGCACCCAGAACTGCTCACATAAGAGGTTCACATTAAGCATTACAAAAGAAAAATAAATGAATAAATAGAAAAAAAAAAAAAATTAAAAACAGTTTGCCTCCCTTAGTTTAAAGAAAAGAAAAAAAAAGATACAATACAAATGTAAAATGTATTTAATCAGTAAATTACTGACCAAATACTGATCTTCCGAACAGGGCCTTACTCGTCCCCAGGGAAAACTCTTCTGACGCCCCTTCTTGGACCACAAGCCAGGAAGTAGCATATAGGGCTCCAAAAGAGAAAAAAGGGTATATCTCCACAAAAGAAAGCCACAGATCAGAAGCCGTATCAGGGAATCACAGGGATTTTGGCAAGGTAAACTCTTTTTTTGGAGACGTAATACACAAGGGTTATCTAAGAAGGCGATTATACATCTGCATCTTCCAACATGCTCTCCCAGGACTGAGAATCAGCTCAAATTCAATATCTGCCAATTCATAAGACTTTGGATAAAGTAGGAACATGATGAACAATCCCACGTATGTTATCCAATAAACAAAATGGAAAGTAGGTGGAGATTACTCAGCTTTTATCCGGCAGTTGCCATAAAAAGCACATGTACTAGCCGATAATCAAAATGTGACCAACAACAAACCAGCTTGAAATATGAGTGCACGGCCTAGAATATTATGAAGTAAAGGCTATCGTACCGCAGTGCATATTTTATCATTAATGCGACTTCAGCTCATCCAACAAATCTATCAATTAAAGGGGATGTCCATTTGGCATGTGCAAAAATGTCTTATTTTTTTAAAACATCCCTAGAGGTTTTAGCCCTGAAATCCAAATAGTCTCTAGGAACGCCTGCTATTCCTCCTCCCAAAACGGTCCCATAATATACTGTAGGGTTCCACATTGATAAAGGCTAGGGATGGGCGAACCCCACGATGTTCAGTGTCAGGGAGCCTCGCCCCAACGTTTTGTAAAGTTCACGTTCGGATTCTGATAAAACGCGAACTTGCGTCTGAACACCAAACTTGACTTTACAGTTATATGATGGGGTGGGGGGCTGTAAAATAAAGAATATTGTTAATAAAACATTGTGATTATACATCCTGCAGACTGTCTCCCGCCGCTTCTCCTTCAGAGTATGATCATCGCTGTGCCGCCCGGTAACCAAAAGGACCTTCCGTGACGTCATAGCATGCAACCAGTCACGTGTGAATGTTGTATTATCTCATTGGCTACAGACTGGTCACATGGCTATGACGTCATGCTAGGTCCTGTCAGTGCATCTCGCCGGTACGCGGTGCTCGCCCAAGCATCTCAGTACTCCGTATACTCTGCGAGTGCCATGTACCGGCGAGATGCTCGGGCACATGCTCGGCACCCCATCCCTGCATGTCGGCGCTCTTTAAAAAGTCAGCCCAGATGCAGGGATTGGCTGACACAGCCAGTGAATAGCGGCGCCGGGAATCAGGTGATCGGAGATCACCGTTGCTATAGTAACCCGCCCGACAGGTTACTATGGCAACATTGGCAGTGGTGACGTCACCGCTTACCAACCCGCAGCCTCTGCTCACTCACTGAGTGATTAGACTGCACAGGGGAGCAGCGTCTTCCTCCCATGCAGTCCTGTCTGATGTAGCAGAGCTGAATGGGTTGAAGGAGAAAAAAGACAGAAGACCAGGATCGTGGAGGGGAGAGAGGGAGTAATAAACATGGAGTCTCTAAATGTGTGTGTATTTATTTCTATTAAAGTATTTTTTCTCTGTGTGGTGTTTTTTTTTTAACCCTTTATTGGACATTCTTAATGCCTGGAACAAACTTGCCTAACATTAAAAATCTCAGGCTTAATACTTGCTAGTAAAACAAAGCTGGCATTAACCCCTTCTAACCTCTCTTCTCCAGCATGCCACCCTGCACCAGAGCCGCTGGAAGAGTTGTATAGCGCCAGAAGATGGCACTTTTATGAAAGCGCCATTTTTGGGGCGGCTGTGGACTGCAATTTGCAGCGGGGGAGGGACTCAGACAGCTTGAGCCTACCTGCCCTACGGATTCCAATCCCCAGCTGCCTAGTTGTACCTGGCTGGGCACAAAAATTGGGCGAAGCCCATGTGTTTTTTTTTTGTTTTGTTTTTTTTTTTTAAATATTTCATGAAATTCATGGAATAATTAAAAAAAAAGAGGCTTCCCTATATTTTTGGTTCCAAGCTGGGTACAAATAGGCAGCTGGGGGATGAGGGCAGCCCGTACCTGCCTAGCATACAAAAATATGGCAAAGCACACATTTTTTTTGTTTTGTTTTTTGGCAAAGAAAAAAAGAAAAAAAAAAAAGTGCTTCCCTGGATTTTCCATTCCCAGCGAAGGTAACACCAAGCAGTGGGTGTTAGCAGCCAGTAGCTGCTTGGATTACCCTTAGCTAGCAATAGGAAATGCAGCGGGAGCCCACGCATATTACTACAGCAATGATCTGACGGACGCGGAAGCAGAAGCGCTGGGAGAGAGTCTGGAGGAAGCGTCGCGGGACCTTTAAGTATGATCATAATGTTTTTTTTTAATAACGTTCTTTTTTTTTTTAACAGCTCCTGGACCCTAACTGTAACACAAACGTCCCAGAAAGATCGTGTTCGGGGTCGTGTGCATGAACACCATGTGTTCGGTACGGACCCCAAACTTTACAGTTCGGGTTTGCCCATCCCTAATAAAGACGACACAGTAGACTCCGCATCTAAAGAGATCTACGTGCAATCGCATTATATTACACTAAGGGGTACTTTGCATGATGCGACATTGCTAGCCGATGCTAGCGATGCCCAGCGCGATAGTCCCCGCCCCCGTCGCACATGCGATATCTTGTGATAGCTGCCGTAGCGAACATTATCGCTACGGCAGCTTCACACGCACTTACCTGCTCTGCGACGTCGCTCTGGCCGTCGAACCGCCTCCTTCCTAAGGGGGCGGGTCGTGTGGCGTCACAGCGACGTCACACGGCAGGCGGCCAATAGAAGCGGGGGGGCGGAGATGAGCGGGACGTAAACATCCCGCCCACCTCCTTCCTTCCGCATAGCCGGTGGACGCAGATAAGGAGATATTCCTCCCTCCTGCGGCTTCATACACAGCGATATGTGCTGCGGCAGGAACGAGGAACAACATCGTACCCGTCGCTGCAGCAATATTATGGAAATGTCCGACACTACACAGATCACAGATTTACGATACTTTTGTGATTGTTTATCGGCACATCTAGGCTTTACACGTTGCGACGTCGTTACCGGCGCCGGATGTGCGTCACTTTCGATTTGACCCCGGCGATATCGCAGTAGCGATGTCGCAACGTGCAAAGTACCCCTAAGCGTCCATGTAATAGCCAATCCTAAAGCCCATGTGCTTGGACGATCCTACTCTGGAGCCCAGAATGAGGGAGGATCATACAGGACGGTACATGGAACAGAGCATAGGGTGACCCAATGCATTCTCACTATTATATAGCCTTATTTATTGATTACAGCATGTAATAAGGCTATGGCAAGTCACCAAGCTCAAATCTCCAATTATCTCCTGCTAGATCAGGGTATGACCTAACAAGTGGTCTTCTGGATGAATGGGCAAAGATTCCCATAGACACACTCCAAAAATTTTGTAGATCGCATGATGAGCAGTTCTATTTTTCTCAAATTTGGATATTTGGCCCTGGAGCAGTCTGGTATCAGTAAAAGGACTTGCAAATATATTTAGGCATGCTCATAGCATATCATAACGAGTCAGGCTGCACAGTGCTACTGAAAACAACAGCCCAACCAAAATAATGGTCAAGTATGAAGTGAAAGCGTATACATGTTATTTTTAAAAAAGTAGAAACTTTATTAATAATGATACAAAAAAATTTTAAAAAAAATATTTTTTTTTAAATTATTTTAATTTTTTAAATTTTTTTGAATCATTATTAATAAAGTTTCTACTTTTATAAAAATAACATATGTATACGCTTTCACTTCATACTTGACCATTATTTTGGTTGGGCTGTTTTCTGACTTGTCAGAAGGGTGTGTTTCATAAGGACAATTGATATTTAAATGCTCAGGGCTACTACCTGCTCATAAAATCTGAAAGGCATGTGATGGAGTATCCGGATATCCATTTCCAGGACAGCAGGTCAGCCTGGCCTTACGGGGTGGGGGGGACAAACGTGGCAACTGAATGGGCACCACTGCTTCTGATGGCCCGAGCACAGCAGACCCCACAGCCTTTGCCTGAACCTAAGAAAAGACCTGTATTCCTGAGTTTATGGACTGGCTCCTGGTCGTGGGCACTGTATGAGCTTACTGTATCCCTCCCTATATGACACCACCTTGCAATACTATATGTAATACAATAAGTAACAACATACTTCATTTTTTCCCCATTTTCCGCTTTTTTTTCTTCTATTTTACATTTTTGCTCTCCATTATTATTCTTATGGAATATAAAATCCGGTTACAGTCATCTTGATATTCCTCATGGCTAGGTGATTACGGAGACTGAATACCTCTACATGCTAATACTACTTTTTCCCCCATAGAAAAGCTGAAGCATATAATGAGATGCATTTGGCATGGAAGCAGAGAGCACAAGCCGATACATATGACTACGAGCTCGTCAGAATTAAAGTATGCCAACTATTTATCCTGGAGCTCCGTCACCTTTGAATACTTAATACTACTTATTAACAGAGTGAGGATTTCCTAAAGAAACATTCCACTCCACTAACGTCAAGAAGTCTTAAAGCGTACACTTACTTTCCAAGACAATTATTAGTGCAGGACTCTGCCGTATACATGCGATTTTTGCTGGGAAGCCGCAGTAAGTCTGTGCTGCGCGCTGCACTAAACTAAAGGGTGCGTTACACGCTGCGACATCGCTAGCGATCTGGATAGCGATGTGAAACGCCAGATCGCACATACGATTTGCCTAGATTGCACATAGGTCATTTTTTGTAGCGCCGGGCACATGTGCGATCTCGGCAATCGTATGTGCGATCTGGCGTGTTACATCGCTAACGAGATCGCTAGCACCGTAAAGCACCCTTTAGAGTCACTGTGCTACAGTCTTCAGCGTTGTGAGAACGCATGACGCGCACCTGCCCTGAACACAGCGGCCTAGTGGTAGTAGGACTCTACCTAATTTGGAGTAGCCCGCAGAACGGACTTAAGATCCATACTACAGATTATCATCAAAAATCGCTAATAGGCCGGGTCCACACAGGCATATAATTCATTGTAAAGTGTCATCCAGGAAATTCAGATGATCTTTTTCTCAGTTACCCGTGTGAAAACTGTTATTAAAGGGAATCTGTCACCATATTTTTGCTACCCCATCTGAGAGCAGAATGAATAATGTAGGGGCAGAGACCCTGATTCCAGTGATCTATAACTTAATGGGTTACTTGCCGTCCTTTTTATAAAATCACTGTTTTACCTGCTTCAGACCTAGCAGTTCTCTGAATGCGGAGCACTGTTTAACCACACCATACCAATGATTGGCAGCTTTCTGTGTACTGTTCATAAAGCAGCCAATCAGAGGTGTGGGCGGGGTTATGCAGAACTCGTGACTATGCCTGACTCCCTGGCAGCAGGCCTACTAGTCCTCTAATAATTATTATAATCGCCTGATGATAAAAGGGTTTTATGAAAACTACAGAAAATAACTCAGTAAGTGATACATCGCTGGAATCAGGGTCTCTGTCTCTACCTTATGGTGCTCTCAGATTAGGTGGCAAAAAAGTGGTGATAGATTCCTTTTGAAAATTTTCAAGACCATTTAAAAAGATTCCTACGTGAAAGAATTGCAATGTATCCATACAATCGGATGATATATGGTGGCTTGGTATGAAATCCGTCTTTTTTTTTTTGCAAGACCATAGACTTAAATGGGAGAGTCTCTTCCGATATACGGACGAAACTAATGCATACTGCAATTTTCTTTTCCAGATTCAGTTAGTAAAAAAAAAAAAAAAAAAAAAAGGCTCACATGCACTGCCCCATTGAATAACAGTGAGTGCTTCAGGCCAGGGCTGCACCGAGACACATTTCTAATGATAAAAAAAAAAAAAAAAAAACAACCCCTGCACTACTCCTGCCCTTATGTGTACATCAGGTAGCTAAAAAAAAATCTCAACAACATCGTTCCAATCAAGTGAGTCACTACCAGTATATTACTTTTATCACCACTTGTTGGGATTTCAGAGATTTTGCACACAGAGCAGTTCTGGATGTATATGGCTAACCCCTGCCTAACCGTCCCTGCATACACTAACATAGATAAAGGGATCTTTTGAAAAAGTATTGCTAATGAGCGAGGTCAGTAGCCCCAAGGGCGTTGCTTCCCTTACTAGTCGGCCACATTAGCATGTCAGTACTTCCCTGTGGACTTCCTAACATGCTAATGGATGGTAGTGTCACAGGATGATCTCACTCACCTCTCCACCGCCATCGTGTCAGACGCTGGATTTCGGCTCAGTGCGCATGACCCCGGAGTTTGGGTCATGCGCACTATGAAGCCGGGTGAACGCGTCCTGGCTTCAAACTGAAGTAGTGTGCCTGACCAAAACTCCAGGTTATGCGCACCGAGCTGAAATCCAGCATCAGTGATGGCGGCGGAGAGGTGAGTGAGATCTTCCTCTGACGCTGCGCATTCATTAGCATGTTAGCACGCCCACAGGGGTGTGCTAACATGCTATTGGGAGCGACTAGCCAGGGGAACTAATGTCCTTGAGGCTACTGCCCTCACTCATTAGCATACGATAAAAGATGTTTAGAAATACTAAAGCTCTCTTTATCTATGCTAGTATATACAGGGACAATTAGGAAGGGATTAGCAATATACACCAGGAACTGCTCGTGGTTCTGGGTGCATATTGCATCTGACAGGTTCCCCTTAAATTGACGGGGCGTCACTGCAGACGCCATGATGACTTACAACCGCTCCCTACAGTGAGACATCAAAAGGATTGACCACAACCTATTTGTATAAGGACATAAAGAATGTTTTCTCCATAAATATATTATGGATTTTATAACCAAAAGGTATGGCTCCTCCTGGCCCATGGTCCCCTACAATGATTTGTGCTTCGGAAAGATTTCAGAGATAACAGACTCCAGTAAGGAATGGGATTTGATCACTAGAGGAAAATAAAAACTTTTTACTACATAAAGTTAAGGTCTAGCCATGGCTTTAAGTACCATTATTTACTTTATGCTAATACAGAACATAATTAGGCAAGTATAAGAAGGGGGAGAGGTCCTCTTACCTTAACTCCTTGAATGAGACCATTCATTAGAAAGGTATGTTGGGGAAAGGTTTCATGTAGGACCTACACAAGAGAAAAACACAGATATCAGACTAGATCAGCTGAAGGGGTTTAGTGGTTACAGATGGTTAATTAGTACACCAGCTGAGCAAATGGGTTAGCAGGAATCTGGTCCACCAGCCACATCGGTCTTTGGTGACTACCAGATCCCCTGTGAAGCGCTTCCTACCTGTAGACATCCCAGTTCCTTGATATCCTGTCTCCTCTTATTTGTTGGTCCTGGCGCGATGTCACTGCTGTAACAAGACATGCGCACAACGTCGTGCCACAAGCACAGAAGAAGGAGCTGGGGATGCCGGCAGGTAGGAGGTTTCACAGGGTCTGTTCAGGTAGCCATAGTCAACTGACTGAAAATAATATAGCACCATGTGTAAAGGATCATAAATACAAGTGCTGTGTGAAGATTACCAGAGAAGAGACCAGCGTATCCAGAGGATGCATAGATGAAGAGGAGTACACTGTGTACAACCGAACTGTTCTGAAGACTCTTCTCTGGTAATTTACAGCAGGATAATGGCGTATGGATGGTTTTAGAGCACAAAAACTACTGATATGTTGCTTCCTGTGCACACAAGCATCCAAAAAGTGACGAAGAAAAAGTAGTCACATAGTGCAGCGTTGATTTGCTCGGCTGTTTCCAAAGCCCCAACCACAAGTAACTGCCCCAATAGACATAAGAAAACACCTATAAATGGGTTATCCAGGACTTTTTCTTTCCCTAAGCATTGTCAAGTACTTGGTAACTGCCTGTACAGCCCGGCAGCCAACTCTCCCGGCACAGAGAGGCCACAGGCTATTCTCTTGCCTCCTGTGACATTACATTGACAAAGCAGTTCCTTCTTTTCTGCTTTGTTGATGGGGTGTAACTCCTGACGTCATGCTGATTGACAGCCGGTTGCAGCTGCGTTAGACTGAGCCAGCTATCAATCAACATGACATTGGTACTCACGCCCCGTAGACCGAGCAGAGCGGAAGAAAACGAACTGCTCTGTTGACGTGACATCACAGGAAGCAAGAAAATCACCGGCAAGGAGCAGTTATGTGACCGCTCTGAGCCAGGAGAGATAGTCACCGGGTAGCAGAGGCAAGTAATCGGCAACTACCTGCCAAAGTGTTCAGCTGCATATGGAAAATGAAAAAAAAGTCCCGGATAACCCCTTTAATGCATATAGCATGTGGTGAATAAGGTGCATGAGGTGTTTATGGAGTGAAATGTAGAACAGTAGTGCAATCTGCAATAATAAAAAAAATGTGATTTTATATGTACATCATAGAACCCTTAGTTTATTCTTCCCACCGTGACGGCATAAATAAGCTATACAAAAGATATCATAGCAATGTACAATGAAGGCGAGAACACCACAGAATATTGAAGTAATACTCACTACAAGCATTGGCGTTGTTAACAGACCCCAGGCAAAAAATTCTAGGAAAATGACCACGACCGCATGATACACACTCGGCCTTCCCATTCCTTGTTGCTGTATTCAAAAAGAAAAAAAAAAAAAACATGCATTTATAAAGCGCTGTAATAAAATATACTCTTGATGGCTGTACAAACGATGAAATATTATACAATGCCTTGAAAAAGTATTCATACCCCATGAACTTTTCAAAAGTTTTTCACGGTACACAGACAAAACAATTATTTTATTGACATTTTGTGTGATCTATCAACAACATTACGTAATAAGTATTTGTGAAGCGAATAAAAAAATGATACAAAGGTTTTCTACAGATTTTAAAAATCTAAATCTGAAAATTGTGAGCTAAATGAGACTGGAGAGAGTCTGAACGGCAATTTACAAGTCTTGCCACAGATTCTCAATAGGATTTAGGTCAGGACTTTTACTGGGCCATTCACACATGAATATGCTTTGATCTAAACCATCCATTGTAGCTCAGGTGGTATGTTTGGTTCGTTGTCCTGCTGAAAGATGAATCTACAACCCAACCTACCTACAGCCCAGTCTCAAATCTTTTGCAGCCTCTAAAGCTGGGTTCACACATAGCGACGCAGCAGCGATCACGATGGGCGACCTGACCTAATCAGGATCGCTGGTGCATCGTTACATGGTTGCTGGTGAGCTGTCAAACAGGCAGATCTCACCAGCGACCAGCCCCCAGCCAGCAGCGACGCGTGGAAGCGATGCTGCGCTTGGTAACTAAAGTAAATATTGGGTATCCATTACCCGATATTTACCTTGGTTTGCTTATTAACCCGATGAGTACACATCGGGTTAATAAGCAAACCTTTGCTTATTTACCCAATGTGTAGTCCGACTACGTGTGCAGGGAGCAGGGAGCCGGCACTGGCAGCCTGAGAGCGGCGGACGCTAGTAACCAAGGTAAGTATCGGGTAACCAAGGAAAGGGCTTCTTGGTTACCCGATGTTTATCTTGGTTACAGCTTACCGCAGACTGCCAGACGCCGGCTCCCTGCTCGCTTCAGTTCGTCGCTCTCTCGCTGTCACACACAGCGATGTGTGCTTCACAGCGGGAGAGCAACGAGCAAAAAATGGTCCAGGACATTCAGCAACGACCGGCGACCTCACAGCAGGGGCCAGCTCGTTGCTGGATGTCACAACACATCGACGGGACGTCGCTGCTACATTACAGAAAATGGTGACTTGGCGACGGCGACAAAGACGTCGCTGCTGTTTGTGACACCACCTTAAGGCTATGTGCACACGTGTGCGCTCTGCACCGCCCACAAAAGCTCCGTTCTGAAGCGCCTGCAGAATTTGTGCGCTCTGGATGCTGCCTCTCCCTATAGACAGCATGCAAAGTGCACGAAAGAAGTGACATGTCACTTCTAAGAACGCACGCTTCGGGCAGCAGCCGAATCGCTGCGTTCTAATACGCCACGTGAGCACGTCTCCTGCATAATCTTCATAGATTGTGCTGGGGACGCAGGACGCATGCAGTTACGCTGCGGTGCAGATCGCAGCGTAACTGCATGCAATACGCACATGTGCGCACATAGCCTAACAGTTGTTCCTCCAGCATTGCCCTATATTTACCTCCATCCATCTTCCTGTAACTCTGTCCAGCTTCTCTGTACTTGCTGTGATATGAATTTTTTATTTCTTAATATTTTAAAAAAACTTTTCTTCTTTACTTTTTACTTTGTTAGCCCGCTTAGTTGACTTGAAACTGCGATTGTCTGATCGCCTCTACTATATACAATACCGTAGTATTGCTGTATATAGTAAAAATCACTGTCTTCTCTGATGCCCAACCACAGGCTGGACAACCCAAGGGCAATCACATGACAGGCACAGTTCATTCAGCCAGTCTCTGGCTGTCATGGCCGTCTGCTCCCTGCGATCCCCACAGGTCTCTGCAACAAAATAAGCAATAGAAATATGCAAATTATTGCATGTTTGCTCCTTCTATGCCTTTTCCACCTTTTTGATGCAATTTTTGTGTGTTTCTTTAGGACAGAAACGTTCGGATGTTGCACTTAAAAGGTGCAATTACCATTTTTACATGAGTTCGCTCAGGTTCCTCCAAAAAACTGCCCTAAATTATTGTTAAGTGGGAAAATGGCCTAAATGGTAAGAATATAACATTCTAGTCAACAGGGCGATTGCTCTTTATGGCAAATGAAATTGATGGGCCAACTCACAAAAAATACAGAATTGATACAGTTTTCAAAAAGTAATGCAGACCCTCTTTTAGAGACCACGGACTGACAACAAAGCTGTGTATAGATCCTTATGCCGTATATGCATCCAGCAGTATAAAAGAGATGACTTAAAAACCAGCCAATATACAATAATAATAATGAGACGACTCTGCTCATTCTGTCCCAGACTATACAGTAAAGCTGACCAAGGAGTTACAGAACTCAGCAGGTGACTGTTCTAATTCCTGGGTGAAAACTAATATTTTAAAAATGATATATTTCTCTTAAATATCTTAAAGAAAAAAAACTGATTGGAAGAAACATTGTTTATGATGTAAGAAGAATATATATAGGTCAGTGAATATACACACGTACGTTTCACCTGACATTCAGTGTACATAATGCCTAGCTTTATTGTGCTAAAAGATAGTGAACAGACTTTTTCCTGTATTTGACAAGTGAGCTGGTGGCAGCGTCAGCACCGGTGACGTGGTTTGTTGCTAAGCAGCAATTGTGACCTACAAAACTACCGTTCTGTTAGATATGCAAAGCTCTGTCAACAGGAGCGAGGTGGAGGAAATGTACGCACTTCACCCAGGTCCTCAGTGTGAACTGTGTCACCGCTTTGATCTTTCTAACTTCACATCAATACCAAAACGCAAATGATCAAAGGTATTCTGCAGAAGAAAAATCCAATTAACAAAACTTAGCCCATCGCACGGAGAGCAGTTTAGATACTGCGACATGCTGTCCTGAAATGTCATCCATGGACATGCCTGCTGTGTTCTGGACTAAACATAGCTATGGCCGGATTGCTGACATACAGCGGAGGTATGGCTACAGTGAACACTGGCCAGATTTTCTACATATTGAGTCTTTTCAATTACAAGATGGGAAAAAAGCCTGTGTAGCACTAACTGGCAGATTATAGGGCGCAGCGGCTGCAGCAGGAGATTTGCAGCCGGGTGCATAGGCTTCTGCTACCATTCCAGCTAAGTAGATTACAGCAGTAAATCAGGTCCCAGGCTCGCACGCTGCGCTCTGTAACAGGTTATGCTGGGGGAGAGCGCTCCACAAAAACACACAAGTGACGGAAGAAAATGGGAATTCATGGTGATGAATGGGAAAAGTCACAGCCTTCCCCAAGACGTATAAATCAGGAGCATCAAACATGATCCTTCCATTCACTTAATTAGAAAGCATAGCCCATCAGTGCCTGGCTGTAAATACTGTACTGCTCAGAGGACTTTATTTATTAAAGCTCTTCCACATGCTTTGTTCATGTTATGTGAAAAGTTGAGTTGTATTAAAGGGGATTCTCACTTTCAGGAAAAAGTGGACCTTTAAAGTAGCAGAGCAGGTAGTCACCCTAACCGGGTCCAGCGCCTCCTGTTCAGGTTTTGGCTGCAGTGGTGATGTCAAGTTGACAGCGCATATCACTGCTGCAGTCAATCATTCAGCTCAGCTATTCTGCCAATGTAGACTGCATGAGCCGCCAAGTGGTGATGTACACAGACTCAGGGCCAGGCATACCATTAGTACCACCTAGTACAGGGGCCCGAGACGTAATGGGGTCCACTACCACCTCCAAATCATGCATTAAAATGAGCTATTTGACTGCCATATACTGTGCCACCACAAGAGCCATCTTCTGTGTGCGTTCATGCACCAAAGTCAATGGTGCAACTAAACCACTATGACCCGAGCAGGTATTTTAGCCAATTTGGAAACTACTTCCTTGAAAGTGGAAGACCCCTTTAAAGCTTAATTCACATGACTGATTCATGCTGGTCTCTTGACACAAATTAACATGCTCCTGTATGCCTGAGGCTGTTATTTCTGGTCAGGAGACCTGTGGCATGTATGGGCATTGTGAGCCATACACAGATGTATATATTCAACCTGCCTGTTTTTTTTTTCTTTTACTAACCCCTTAATGTCCATCAATACACATAAAAATGGTGTCCATTATGAGGCCATATTCTCTCATTACTGTTTTAACACTAGAAGTCCCAGAGAGGGGTCATTTAACATTTCTACCTTTGGAACCCAGAGACGGGTCGAATGACCTGACGGATTTTAGCTAACTTCCCATAATCACCATCTTTTGTTCTGTAATTAAGGCCATTACTGTCGCACCACAGGAGGTCGTCGTTTTCCATTGAGTTTAGCCATTTAGTTTCTAGTTAGTTCTATTCAGTTTGGACTAAGGGTCATTTGACCCTCTTTCGGGACTTCAGGTGGGAGCTCGAAATTTCTGGGACTTCTAGTGTTAAAACGACAAATGGAAGTCAGTATACAGCGTCCACAGGGTCCCATGTTAGGGTACCGTCACACTTTAGCGACGCTCCAGCGATCCGACCTGGTCAGGATCGCTGGTGCGTCGCTACATGGTCGCTGGTGAGCTGTCAATCAGGCAGATCTCACCAGCGACCAGTGACCAGCCCCCAGCGACGCGTGGAAGCGATGCTGCGCTTGGTAACTAAGGTAAATATCGGGTAACCAAGCACTTGGTTACCCGATATTTACCCTAGTTACCAGCGCACACCACTTAGCGCTGGCTCCCTGCACTCCTAGCCAGAGTACACATCGGGTTAATAAGCAAACCACTTTACTTATTTACCCGATGTGTACTCCGGCTACTTGTGCAGGGAGCAGGGAACCGGCACTGGCAGCCTGAGAGCAGCGGACGCTAGTAACCAAGGTAAATATCGGGCAACCAAGCAAAGGGCTTCCCTTGGTTACCCGATATTTACCTTGTTTACAGCTTGCCGCAGGCTGCCAGACGCCGGCTCCCTGCACATTCAGATCGTTGCTTTCTCGCTGTCACACACAGCGATGTGTGCTTCAGAGCGGGAGAGCAACGTCCAAAAAATTAACCAGCACTGTGTGTAACGAGCAGCGATTTCACAGCAGGGGCCAGATCGCTGCTCAGTGTCACACACAGCGAGATCGCTAATGAGGTCACTGGTGCATCACAAAAACCGTGACTCAGCAGTGATCTCGATCTCGCTATGTGAGAAGTACCCCTTACTGACTCTGGAAAAGTGACGGCTCTCACCTCCACATATAAAATCCAGTGACATCTGTGCTCCCAAATCCAAATGCCCCTCTCCTTTTGAGCCCCCTATGCATAAACTGTAGTAAGCAAGCACGTGTGTGGCATTAATGTAGTGGGGACAGCGCACTTAATTTATGGGGTGCATGTCTCCAGAATCAGAAGCTGGCCACAATGACATCCCCTGAGTGGAGCAGGACTACACTTTTATATCTGTCTAGGGATGTGGCTTCAGTGAGGACCCAAATTATAGCAGACAGAGTGCTGAGGTTTCAGGAAGTCTTCTAATGAAGTATAACCCTAGTGACAGGTTCACTTATGTGCCCCATGTGTAAAATCACCTTAAGGGGGCTGTCTAGTTATGACAATTTATCAGCTATCCACAGGATAAGTGATACATTGCTGATAACTGGGTGTCCCAGCACTGGGATCAGCACCGGTCTGCAGAAGAAGCAGAGCACAGCACTCAGCGTACTCACAGAATGACCGGAGAGTATTCTTACAGGAATGGTTCAGACCCCATTGATCGGACCCCCACAAATCAATAAGTTGTTTAAAACTGCAAAATTCTTCCCTTCCTATTCGGCGGCAGCAGTAAAGTGCTAAAAAAAACCCTGAAGCCACTTGAAGCGTGGGAAAGCAGCTACAGCTCCTGCTCTCATAGGAGGTGCAGCAGAAACGAAACTACAAGGACGAGGCGAGGAGCCCCAGAGCAGCACAGTCACACCAGGGCTGTGGAGTCGGTAAGCCAAACCTTCGACTCAGACTCCTCAATTTCTCTTGCACCGGCTCCGACTCCGGCATATATTGCTTATAGTTAGGTGAAAAATTTATTGTAGTACATGAACATCAGACATTTAATCATTTTTATGATACAATAATCAAGATATTTGGATAGAACATAAAATATATTTATTGGATACAACTTTAGAACACAATAAACTAATAAATTGTAAATATGTAATACACTATGTAATATACAGTAGATTACATATATATCTTGTGTGTATATAAATATATATATATATATATATATATATATATATATATATATATATATATATATATATATATACACACACAAGATATATATGTAATCTACTGTATATTACATAGTGTATTACATATTTACAATTTATGTTTTTTGTGTTCTAAAGTTGTATTCCAATAAATATATTTTATGTTCTATCCAAATATCTTGATTATTGTATCATAAAAATGATTAAATGTCTGATGTTCACATTGTACTACAATACATTTTTCACTTAAATATAAGCATTATACTAAATATTATTTAGTAAAATATTCAGCACATTCTGCATTGCACTACTGTCCCCAATTTATTATATATTTTAGGAGTTGGAGTCGGTGCATTTTATACCGACTCCGACTGACTCCACAGCCCTGAGTCACACCAAATATATTATTATCTAATGCTTATATTACACCATCATATTTCACAGATGTGACCATCTCTGTCCCCATTGGGGCTCACAATCTAAATCCCCTATCAGTATGTGTTTGGAGTGTGAGGAAACCCACACAAACACGGGGAGAACATACAAACTCCTTGCAGATGTTGTCCTTGGTGAGATGTGAACCCAGCACCCCAGCGCTGCAAGACTACAGTGCTAACCACTGAGCCACCGTACAGTACAGTCACACAAAATCTGCTCACTACTGTTAACTACTTAAATGCTGTTCTCAATCTCCGATGGTGGAATGAACAGAGAGCAGTCCAGGAGCCAGCCGCTCAATGCATATAATCGGTCCCCTGCAATGTGATCACGGAGTGTCAATGAATTACTACGGCAGCCTGGGGTCTACTGAAGAACCCCCGTGCTTTTCATCATGGTGCTCTTTTGAAATCCATCATGTGTCCGGTATTCATAGATCATGAATCCTACTATATAAATGTACTTAATCTCTGAAAGTAGCATTTATAGCGCAAAGCTGGAAAATGGGGGCGCTATTCCACACACACACTGGCCCTCTGCTATTCAAGTACCAACGGGTATGGCAGCCGGGGGTCTAATGAAGACCCCAGTGCCTGCCACAACACTGCACCATTGAAACACTGCTTGTGGGTGACGTTCATAGGACACAGTGATTTTTACTATATATTGTGATATAGCAGTATACAATACAAGTGATCAGAAGACCGTAGGTTCAAATCCCTTAGGCCTAAGACACACAGGATGAAAATCGGAGCGAGTGGAATGCGATAAAACATTGCATTCCACTCGGACCAATTCTAGCCTGTGTGTCCGCATCCATGAGCGATTATTTTCTCAGCCCTAATCGGACCGAGGAAACAATTGCATAATGCTGCGATCCAGGTGTCTCTCCCACCCTTTCAAGTATATGGGGCGAGAGAAAAAAAAAAAAATCACACTGCACTCGCAGTACACTGGTGTAATGCGAGTGCAAAGCGAGATTGGCAATAGCCAGCTACGGAAGAGAGGGAGAAAAATCCCTCCCTCCTCTCCTCCGTGCCTGCCCGCCCCTCCGCAGCGCTGGCCCGCCCCCTGCAGCTGAGGTCCGCTCGCATGATCAGACCTCAGTCGCAGTGACACTCGCATGACACTCAGCTCCCACTGTGCTGCCTGCATGAGCCGAGTGTCATTGCAGTAGTGCCCAGTGTGGCCCCGGCCTTAAAATGGAATCTGTCACCAGGTAGGGGCAGAGATCCTGATGCCAGTGATGTGTCACTTACTGAACTGCTTAGTGTAGTTTGGATAAAAATCACTGGTTAATCAGCAGTAGATCATTATAGGACTACTTGTCCTGCTGCCAATTAGTCCTGCATATTCATAAACGCTGTATAATCTCTCCCCCACCATTGATTAGCAGCTTTATAAGTACACTTTACATGGACAAAAAGCTGCCAATCAGTGCTGTGGGCGGGGTTATCAAGCTCCATATTCAAATAACAGCTAGATCTAGAGCAAAGAAAACTGTGATATCAAAATGACAGCAAACAGCTCAATAAGTGACATCGCTAGAATCAGGATCTCTGTCTCTACATAATGCTTTTCTCAGATGGATATCTGGGAATCAGCGGGGGGGGGGGGGAAGGGTATTTGGTATGTCCAGTTGGATGAAAAGAACAAGCTATTAAAATATAAATCTGATTAACCCAATCGGTAAATGCCAGAATTGCAGGGGTTTTGGTCGTCGCAACACTGGAAAAAATGCAATAAGAGGCAATCAAAAGGTATCTACCCTGCAATGGCCTCAATATAAATATTAGCTCACCAGCAAAAAAAAAAAAAAGTCAGAGCTCAAAGGACAAAAAAAAAAAAAAAGAAAACATTACAGGTATCGAAAAGAGGGAACATACATGTAGGGTATAATAGATTGTTAAACGCATTGCTTCCTGTGATACAGTTACAGTACGCAGACAATGGAGAATGCATTTCCTCACACCCACCCTTCCTCTACAGTCCATCTACCCTGGATTGTCAGGATGAATAACACACCTCTCTCATGTCACAGATTCCCAATACTTATGTCGGCCGGCCAGTCTAGACACTGAAGAACTGAAGAGAAGACGAACAACAAATCTTCCTAAAGGCCTCTTTACACGCAACGACTGATCTGACGAGAAATTGTGACGCACATCCGGCCTCGTTAGCGACGTCGTTGCGTGTGACACCTACTAGCGACTGCTAACGATACGAAAAACGGAAAAAATCGTTGATTGTTGACACGTCCTTCCTCTCCCAAATATCGTTGCTGTTGCAGGACGCAGGTTGTTCATCGTTCCTGAGGCAGCACAAATCGCTATGTGTGACACCCCAGGAACGACGAACAACAGCGTTCCTACAACCTCCGGCAACGAGGTGGGCATGACTTTCATGCAGCTGCTCTCCGCCCCTCCACTTCTATTGGTGGCCCGCTGTGTGACGTCGCTGTGACGCCACATGAACCTCTCCCTTAAAAAAGTGTTTGTTCGCCGGCCACAGCGACGTCGTTGGGAAGGTATGTGCGTGTGACGCGTACTAGCGATATTGTTCGCCACGGGCAGCGATTTGCCCATGACACACGCACGATGGGGGCGGGTGCGATCGCTAGCGATGTCGCAGCGTGTAAAGCGGCCTTTAATCTTAAGGTGTTGTCGGACAGATACACCTATTTGTAAGCCTCAACCATTTTTGTAATTAGCTTCATCTCCCTAACACGTTATTCCCTATAGCAGTCACTGCTTCTGCTCACGCGGATTTGTTCACTGAAATGAGACGTTATGAGGGAGTGGAGATAGAAGCAGTGGAAGTGGCACCAGTGTTGTCCCCAGACGATGATTCGCTTTAGGGCAGTGATAGAAGCAATGGAGCTGCGCTGTCACTCACCCAGCTTCTAATGCCGCCCCCGAAGACGTCTCGTTTCAGTGAAGGAGGTAGCGTGGACAGAAGTAGTGACTGTAGAGATGGAAGCTGAAGATGCTGGTGGCAGTGAGGGAAGCTGCAGTCATTTCTCCCTCACTGCTACTGAAACAGGACATCAAGTGACGGCAGAGACAGAAGCTGTGGTAAGTGACCACAGAGCCGCCCCGATGACTTCCCGCTTCAGGAGAGGTGACAAAACCTGTGGGGAAGTGACTGCAGTGCAAGCCTCCTGAGACTTCCCGTTTGAGACTCCCCGTAAATGAAACGTCACAGTAAGTAGAGTAGAAAAATGATATAAGAAGGACAGTATGGAATTATATAATAAAGCAAATTACAAAAGTGGTTCGGGCCTGAAAATAAATATATAAGTGGCATTATACCTATTAGTCAACCCATTTAAGGCCCCAAAACTAATATCAGCCGAACTTGCCAAAACTCGCAGGTTTGGCCAATAGTCTAATATGTAAGGGAGCCTTGGACAGTTTATCGGTGAGGGAAATATTGATCTGGCATGTCCGATTTATTGTTTCTAAGAGATAAGCTGCTGCAAAACACGTCTTGGGACAGCTCTCTTATAGATAACGCCAGAGTACTGGGCTTACGAGCAATCCCGTGTATGGGCGAGTCGCCAAGAGGGTCGTCAACTGAACGATCCACCAAACCATGGCTTGGCCGACAGCCATCTAACATGTATGGTGGGCTTAGATTTAGCTGCTATATCACATACCGTAGATGATGCCTATACAGCCACTAGCTGTACCTCTGTGTATGCATGTAGTTATAGAACTAATGAGGTCATTCTAACGATGGGCACATTTTACACAGTTACACCAAGGACGAGGGATGTGCACCACCTGCTATCTTTTGAACGTTCCTGACATTTTTGGCAAATTTTCCACTTCCGGTCACGTTTAACTTCACATATCAGTCTAAAAAACTCCCGTCTTGTACATCCATATATTAAACTTAATTCAATAAATTGTTTGCAATGCTTTACCCCAATTTCAGTCTTCAAAAATACTATTAAAATAAAATAATAATAATAATAATAATAATAATAATAATAATAATAATAAAACAAAAACTAAAATACGACACATTTCGCTAACTTTAAAAAAAATATATGTATGAAATATATGAGAAACCGCATGTAATATCCAGCATCTTTACATGCCTGTGGGCCAGCGCTCTGAATGGAGTCACATGGATAGCCATTTGTAGGAAGAATTTGAGAAATGTCTTATGACCATGAAATCCTTTACAATGCACAATGCATTAGATATCCTCGGGAGTCTTGAAGGCTAATAAATACTAAAACGTCGATTCATTTGTAATTCTTGTATTATGTATTTGTCTGTTTTTACACAGAGTTCTTCAAAATGGCAAACGCAGGTGGATACATTTTGTGCAAAATTAAAGAATTTCCTTCTTTTGACTTTTACTTTGCGCAGTATTAGATCAATCATTTGAAATGTAGCGCAAAGGTTTCTAAAAAACAAATAAGAGCGGGGAGGCACTGGAGAACATCTGCACAAAAACGTGGCTTTTTAAAACAGCGCAAATGATCAATCAGCCACAAACATCAAGACAACGAATCCACATCCACAAAAGCGAAGAAGATGGGAAGATGCGCTGGAGTCCGGCTCTCAACTCATGAACAGCTGTATGCCTAATCACCAATCAAGAGTCCTGGATAAGGCTAAGCTCACACCTCCAGTAATCGTCCGTTACAACGGATCCTGTAGATTATTTTTTTTTTCCATTTTTAAACAAAAAAGCGGATCCAGCTGAAATCAGTTAACATTGGAGTCTATGGAAAACTGATCCGTTAACGGATTGCCAATTTATCTTTCATTTGAAACTTATCCAGCGAAAATCTGATCCTTTAGAAACTAAAGAAAAACAGATGGCTAAATACAAGGTTTCCCTCAAAATAAGCCTGTCTTATATTATTTTGTGCTCTGAAAGGCGCTGTAGGGCTTCTTTTCAGGGGATGTCCTATTTATTTTTCATGAATAACAAAAAAAAAAAAAAAAAATCAACATTTATTCAAATCTAATCGTCATCACATTCTGGAACATCAACATTTTGCGTTACTCCCATTACTGGTTCAGATCCACCTTTTTCTTATCTGATCTGTTAGGCTCCTTTCACATTGCGTTTTACCTTCCGTCCACAGGTCCCCTCGGAGCATCCGTCCGAACCGCCCCTCCCCCACTCTGCAAAGCGTGTTCCGGACGCATGCGCCCGACATGGCCATTCACTGCTATGGAGCGCACTGCGTTAGCGTGTGCTCTGTTTTGTGCAATTTTTTGCACATACGTATTTCCACCTACGTTCGGGTGTCCGTCTGCAGAAACGTATATGTGCAAAAAATGGCACAAAACAGAGCACACGCTAACGCAGTGCGCTCCATAGCAGTGAATGGCCATGTCGGGCGCATGCGTCCGGAACACGCTTTGCAGAGTGGGGGAGGGGCGTTCCGGACGGATGCTCCGACAGGACGGGTGAGCGGAAGGTAAAACGCAATGTGAAAGGAGCCTTATTCTCATGGTCCACTCCTATAGTGGTGGGTACTTACCATATATACAAAGGTTTAATTACCTGCTTAAATGTATTATGCTATGTACTGCTAAATTTACGCCCAAAAGAATCGCACTTACCAGACCCCAAACAATTGAGTTAGCGAGTGAATGGGCTCTCACATACAAATCTGTGTCGCTGCCAGGTTTCCCTGCGCTCTTCAGCGGTTGGTTCCCCTGGTGACTGGAAGCAGTATCAATCATGTGCAGTGATACTGGTACCTGATCGGTTTGTGAGAGCTGCAGTGCAATCCAGCTGGAACGGTGAAGGACTTGACAGCGACACAGGTCTCTGTGTGAGAGCCCATCCACACTTGCCAACTGTAATTGTCTGGAGTCTGGTGAGTGCTATTTTTTTTTTGGGGAGGAGGGGTGGGGGTCTGCTTTCTTCTACGGGTGTCTGCATTTTTTGATGAAGAGTCAAGTTTTTTAGCTTTGGCTGCATGGACACCACCTTATGGAACAACCACTAGGGCTTACATTTTAAGCATACTCAAAAAGCCCCAAAAATCCTACTAGGGCTTATTTTCGAGGTAGGTCTTATTTTCAGGGACACAGGATGTCCATCTGTTAACAGATCTGTTTTCCATAGACTCTGATGTTAAGAAAAAAAAAATGGATCTAGCTGAAATTAGTTATTTAGAAACAGACCCAAAAATTGTTTCTGCACAACTTTCTTGCCAACAGATTACTGCTGGGTCCGTTTGAACCAGAGATGAGTAAACCCGTGTATGTTCAGGTTCGGACGGATTTTATTTAAACATTCATCTCAGGACCCAGACTTGACCTGAACATGTTCCTGAAATCCAAAACCCATCTAAGTCAATGAGGACCAGAACGTACATGCTTGACTCGAGTAATGAGTATAATGGAAGTCACTAATTGGACAGTTCGGCTCTACACCCACTTACAGCCAGCCATAAACAAATCATTTCTGGGGGAGGGAGGTTTTTTTTGGGGGGGGCACACTACATCCAAACACGTTTTTACCCCCAGCGAGAGCCATTCAGAAGCTACAAGCAACTCTCGCTGGGCCGAGCACCGAGCGTACCCAACTAGACGGCTGTGAACTGTTCACGAGACCACTTGGGAAAACCCCTCTAATTATGATGTTCGCAGAGCAGAAATCTAGACTCTCAATTGACCAAGAATGGGAATAAAATAAATCAAACAAAAATAATATATTTCACATACTAAAAAGATATGAAGTGTCTCCAATAAATTACACTGTAATTTATGTTCATTTACACACAAAGGTCACAAAAATAACTTGAATCTGACCAAAGTAGTAATAATAAATTTTGGAAAAGAACAAATGAAAGTCAGACATTGCTTTTCAACCAGGCTTCCACAGAATTTAAAAAAAAAAAAAAGTCCCTACTGTGAATCATGGAGGAGGCTCTTATATTCTGGGGTTGCTTTGCTGCATCTGGCACAGGGTGTCTTGAGTCTGTGCAGGGGTACAATGAAATCTCAAGACTATCAAGGGATTCTAGAGAGAAATGTGCTGCCCAGTGTTAGAAAGCTTGTTCTTGCACAACAGGATAATGACCCAAAACACACAATTAAAAACACCCAAGAATGGCTAAGAGGAAAACAATGGACTGTTCTGAAGTGGCCTCCTATGAGCCCTGACCTAAATCCTATTGAGCATCTTTGGAAAGAGCTGAAACATGCCATCTGGAAAAGGCAATCTTCAAACATGAGACAACTGGAGCAGTTTGCTCTTGAGGAGTGGCCAAAATACCTGTCGAGAGGTGCAGAAGTCTCATTGACAGTTACAGGAATCGTTTGATTGCAATGATTGCCTCAAACGGTTGTGCAACCAAATATTAAGTTGAGAGTACCATCATTTCTATCCAGGCCTGTTTCATGAGTTTTATTTTTTTAAAATTCTGTGGAAGCCGAAAAGCAATGTCTGACTTTCATTTGTTCATTTTCATAGATTTGTTTTTATTTATTATTACTTTTGTCAGATTCAAGTTATTTCTGTGACCATTGTGGGCTTTTCTGTCATTAAGCGAGGGGTACCAACAATTTAGACGTGTGTATTTCTGCCCTAGGGAAACTAATGAATTACATACATTTGCATAGATTTTTATTTGTCAATGTTTAGTGTATTGTAATGTGATTACTAAACGTTATATTTTATTACTCCTCCAACTGGAACAGGCAGTAAATTACAAAATAGAGATAAGAATTTCAAAACTTTGAAGTATGATCGTTTTAAGAAAAACTAGCATAAGCTGAGACTAATGATGAGACTAAGGGTACTTTCACACTTGCGTTATTTTCCTTCCGTTACAATCCGCCCTTTTGGGAAACAGCGGAATCCGTTAACGGATTCCGCTGTTTCCCATAGACTTGTATGGTTGACGGATTGTACCAAAAGGAGCTGCGTTGCTTCCGCTGGGCGACGCTCCGTTGCTTCCGCCCAGCGGGAGGAACGCAGCATGTAACGTTATTTTGAGCAGCGGAATCCTCTGGATTTCACTGCGCATGCTCTTTTTTTTTTTTTTTTTTTTTTTTTTTTAAATCAAACTTTATTTTGGCTCGCGGTGGCCGAACGTTCAGCTGAGCGCCCGGCCGTCGGCAAGCGACAGCGCTCAGCTGAATGACCGGCCACCAGCATGCCCGGCCGCCGGCAAGTCACAGCGCTCAGCTGAGCGCCCGCCCGCCGGCATGCCCGGGCGCCGGCAAGTGACAGCGATCAGCTGATCACCCGGCGGCCGGCTGCAGGGAGCGATCAGCTGATCACCCGGCGGCCGGCTGCAGGGAGCGATCAGCTGATCACCCGGCGGCCGGGAGCGATCAGCTGATCACCCGGCGGCCGGGAGCGATCAGCTGATCACCCGGCAGCCGGGAGCGATCAGCTGATCACCCGGCAGCCGGGAGCGATCAGCTGATCACCCGGCGGGCGGGAGCGATCAGCTGATCACCCGGCGGGCGGGAGCGATCAGCTGATCACCCGGCGGGCGGGAGCGATCAGCTGATCACCCGGCGGGCGGGAGCGATCAGCTGATCACCCGGCGGCCGGCTACTGGGAGCAATCAGCTGATCACCCAGCGGCCGGCTGCAGGGAACGATCAGCTGATCGTTCACTATAGTCTGCCGCTGGTAAAACCGGGAAAAAAAAAAAAAAAAAAAATCAAAACGAATTGCGTTGTTTTGCAGCATCCGTTGCATCCGTTGTGTCACTATATGCAACACATCCGTTGCATCCGTTACACAACGCAATGCAACGGATACCGTTCAACGCAAGTGTGAAAGTAGCCTAAGGCATCTCCTGTTCAGGCAGGTGGGAGAAGAAGCTTCAGACCTTTCTAGTAAATATTACCTAGGTACGGCACAAATTTAGGAGGAGGATGAAATAATACTTTGCTTCTTCATGTCATAGGCTAGTCTTTTCCAGTCGTACATTTTACCCCCTTCATATCTGATGGTTCTACGATTTACCACATCTACAAGCATCCTGTGGGTGCGCGCGCCACCAGGGTGGGTGCGCGCGCCACCAGGGTGGGTGCGCGCGCCACCAGGGTGGGTGCGCGCGCCACCAGGGTGGGTGCGCGCGCCACCAGGGTGGGTGCGCGCGCCACCAGGGTGGGTGCGCGCGCCACCAGGGTGGGTGCGCGCGCCACCAGGGTGGGTGAGCGCGCCACCAGGGTGGGTGCGCGCGCCACCAGGGTGGGTGCGCGCGCCACCAGGGTGGGTGCGCGCGCCACCAGGGTGGGTGCGCGCGCCACCAGGGTGGGTGCGCGCGCCACCAGGGTGGGTGCGCGCGCCACCAGGGTGGGTGCGCGCGCCACCAGGGTGGGTGCGCGCGCCACCAGGGTGGGTGCGCGCGCCACCAGGGTGGGTGCGCGCGCCACCAGGGTGGGTGCGCGCGCCACCAGGGTGGGTGCGCGCGCCACCAGGGTGGGTGCGCGCACAATCAGGACACAGTGTCAGCCCTCGTGCGGAGACATGAATGTTCCCCATAGGAGACAGCAGTGGTCCGTGCTCATGATCAGGGTTTGGGCCACTACAGACTTTAGCGCTATGCTCCTCGCATCTCCGCAGCATAAATTAACATGCGGAGTCTCAAAAAGCTGCGCCACATGACATTATATGCTGCAGAGAAAAGACGCACAGAGGGCATCTACTGTACAACGCAGCGTTTTGGAGGCGGCGCAAAATCCAACATGCTGCCATTACTGATCGTGAGTATATACTATCAGTATATATTGCAGATGTCTTAGGGTAAGTCCTTTTACCACACAGAATAGTCACATTCGCCAAGCTTAACCAGGCTTAACCTGTGCTTATGAAATGACTTCTACATCTATTTTTACGACAGGATTAAGTATCTATTAGTGCAGTCTGTTGGAGCATGGGTCCGGCACCAGATCCAGATCATTGTATGTGTATTCTACAGCATTGCAATATGAGATACAACCTGTATATAAAGGTTTAATCCGGAGCAGAGTGACAAATGTGTCACTTCAGTGTCAGCCCCGAACTAACAAGCCTCCTGCATGGAGGAAAAGGGGTGACCTGGATTCTAAAATAGCAGCAATGTTTCATCACCCACTGGGCCAGGAAGCCTGGAAAATAACCCCTATTTCTCATTTTTATTTATTTAAAGGGGTATTCCCATCTCAAAGATCCTATCGCTATATGTAGTAGGTATTATTATATTACAATAATAATAATAATAATAATAATAATAATAATAATATCATCAAATACCTCCAATAAGAAATGTAGTATAGTTTTGCTGATATAGCCATGTTTCTTACCTCATGTGCAGGGCATTGCAGCTTAGGTATCCGTGGTGACGACCACAAGCAACTGTCACTATATGAGTGGTTGTAACCATCGATACCTAAGCTGCAATGCCCTGCACATGAGGTAAGAGACTAATTGGAGGTATTTTCTAATATTGTTATTACGCTTACTACATATTGGGATTGGATCTTAGCAATGGAAATAAGCCTTTAACATATACATTGCTGGCAATATATAAACGAACCAGTCAAATCCCCTTCCGAAAAAAAGGGCCAGATAAGACAAACTGTATGATAGAATTGTTATACGATTGAGCAAATTCTTACAGGAAGCCTGACCACCATAGATAACGGCCGATCGACAGCTATTCCTGTGGACCACCTATACATTCTCTCTGGGGAGGGAATAGGAGAGTAAGGCTATGTGCGCACTAGAAATGTGAATTTTCTCAAGAAAATTTCTTGAGAAACTTCTGGGAGTGGAAGATTTCCGCACCTGCGGAAAAATCCGCGGCAAAAACGCATGCGGATTTGCCGCGGATTTACCGCAGGTTTGTCCCTGCAATAAATAATAAAGATAATCGATAGACAGATAATGGATAGAGGGAAAGATGGATAGATGAATAGATAGATAGATAGATAGATGAATAGATGAATAGATAGATAGAGGGATAGATGGATAGATGAATAGATAGATAGATAGAGGGATAGATAGATGAATAGATGAATAGATAGATAGATAGATAGAGGGATAGATGGATAGATGAATAGATCGATAGATAGATAGAGGGATAGATAGATAGATAGATAGATGAGAAAAACCTATATAATGTTCCACCTCCCTGCATTTTCTAAGCTGGCACCCTTTAGTGACTTTCATGTGGCACTAAAGGGTGCTTAGCCTTGTATTTAGCCATAAAATAAATAAATAATTAAAAAAAAACGACGTGAGGTCCCCCCATATTTTGTAGCCAGCTAGGGTAAAGCAGACGGCTGCAGCCTGCAGACCACCGCTGGCAGCTTCACCTTGGCTGATAATCCAAAACAGTGGGCACCCCACGCTGTTATTTTAAATTATATAAATAATTTAAAACAAAAAACATGCGGTCCCCCCCATATTGGATCACCAGCCAAGGTAAAGCGGACAGCTGGGGTCTGATATTCTCAGACTAGGGAGGTCCACTGTTATTGGACACTCCCCAGCCTAAAAATAGCAGGCCGCAGCCGCCCCAGAAGTGGCGCATCCATTAGACGTGCCAATCCTGGCGCTTTGCCCCAGCTCATCCCGCGCCCTGGTGCGTTGGCAAACGGGGTAATATATGGGGTTGATGCCAGATGTGTAATGTCACCTGGCATCAAGCCCTGGGGTTGGTGAGGTCAGGCGTCTATTAGATACCCGACATCACCAACCCAGTCAGTAGTAATTAAAAAATAGACAACAAAAAAAGTTTTATTTGAAAAAACACTCCCCACATAGCCTCTTTAACCAATTTATTGAAAAGAACAATCAATCCACGTCCGGCGTAATCCAATAGGGGGGGGGGTCCCACGGCGATCCATACCATAGTCGCTGTCCCAGTCAATGAAGAACAGAATGTTCCCCATTGGCTGGGAGAGCTGTGCAGTGACCTGAGCTAACATCAATAGGTCAGCCCAGGTCACTGCAGGGGATGCCGAGCGCTGCCATCAGGAGCATAGATGAGATTACCTTCTGTGATCATCTCCTGTACTGCTGACGTCAGCGCTGTCACTGACTGCGTTGTCAGAAGTATCGCGAGAGCCCGTGACGTCACCGCTAGTGACAGTCTAGGGCCGCTCGTGAGACGGGCATAGACAGCGCTGACGTCAGGAGGCAGGAGATCGTCACAGCAGGTAATGATCTCACCTCCTGACAGCAGCGATCGTCATCCCCGCGGCTCCCAACACTGCAGGATGTCAGTGTCTGCCTGTGTCAGTGTCTGCCTGCGCTGCCGCGTGACAGGCTGCTGACACTGCGGGCAGACACTGACACCCTGCAGTGCAGGCAGCCGCGAGGCCGGAGCAGGACACAGACTGGCACCTGGAGGTCGCACGGAAGTGCTTCTGTGCGGCGTCCAGGGAGTGTGACGTCTGCTCCGCTTCCTCTTCCTGGCATAATGACATCGCTTCCTGCAAAACCGCAGGCAGCGATGAGCATTCCCGCAGGTAATTCGCGGCTATTCCGGTGGTATACCGCACATCATTGCTACCTGCGGAATACCCCCGGAATACCCCCGGTACCTGCGGAAATTAATGGACATGCACATTTTCTCAAGAAAGTTTCTCGAGAAAATTTTCTCAAGAAATTTTCTTGAGAAAAATCCGCACAGTGCGCACAGCTATTTTTTTTTCTCATTGAATTTCATGGCAAATGTCTGCACAAAGATTGCAGACATTTCTCAAGAAATTTCCGGGGTAAATCCGCAGGTAAAAAGCTCTAGTGCGCACATAGCCTAAGGAGCTAGTAGCCTCCTCTGCCTGCTCCTGATCTTTAGGAAGAACCAAGGGTTTGCCTAAAATTCAACATCCTCAATATTTCCCACGCCATGAAATCTTTGATCAAAGGAGAGTAGAGAGGAACCCCTTCTCATCTTAAATGATGAGTCTGGGCAACAGTGAGTTAATGTGTATAAGAGTCTTTGCATGATAAGCACATGCTGATCCACTGTAGTGAATGGGAAACTCACATTTCATTTTAGTGACTGGATGAAGAAACTCACACTTCATCTACTGACATGCAAAGAAATCTTAAAGAGAACTGGCATTAAATAGACAATGAATGCAAGGTGGAAATCATCCCCAGTCCCATAATCTGGAGGTAGGCAGTCCACCAGAACATAGAATGGCTATACCGTGGACGCTTGTGGAGTGCGGACATTTCAGTGGAATGGTATGTATACATGGTGTCTTTCAGACACAGCGTCTTTTTGGTCGTTTTTGCGACTGCTTTGCCATCGGCGTCTCTGCTCTTTCCTTTCAACTACCGTATTTTTCGGACCATAAGACGCACCCTGGTTTTAGAGGAAAATATAAAATTTTAAGCAAAAAGTGTGGTCTTGACACACTTATGGGGCGAGGATCTGCTGCTGAGGCTGTTATGGGGGTAATGTTCCCAAATTCTCTACTAAGATCCCATATACATTATTATAATATATATATATATATATATATATATATTCCCCCATCCTGGTATAGCCCCCATACTGCTAAATACCCCCATCCTGGCATATGCCCTGCATCCTGTGGCACACAAAGAAGTAAACGTTTATACTCCCCTTTCCTCACACCAGCAGCATCGCTCGTCTTCCTCTCTGTGTCAGCAGCAGAGCCGCTGACCTGTGTGGAGCCGGTCACCATTCCCTTGCAGCATCGCAATGTCCTCCTGTCTGCCTGCCCGCTGGTGTGTGTGGTGAGCGCGCACAGGGATGACGTCATCCCGGTGCTCACCGTTCTCTACACGGATCAGCGGGCCAGCAGACAGGAGCACATCGCGATGCTGCAGGTAACGGTGAGTATACTGTACTTATTCACTGCCCCCTGCGCTGATGATGATATGCGCGGGGGCAGTGAATATGGCCACACATGATCACTTCAGGTTGTAGTTGCCAGGGGTGATCACACAGGCCGGCTGCTAATTATGCACACATCTCCCGCCGGGAGGATGGGCGTGCATATGAATGACCGGGCCCATGTGGTCACTGCAGGCGTTGCTACAGCCTGCTCGTGCCGCCGATGACCTGCTCCACCGCAGCACCCTCATTCCCTGCAGCCCTACATTCAGACTAAGACGCACCCCCCACTTTCCCCCAACATTTGGGGGGAGAAAAGTGCATCTTAGGCTATGTGCCCACGTGTGTGCGCTCTGCACAGCAGCATAACGTCACTGCATGTCCGCTTCAGAGCGCAGCTGAAAACCTCCATTCTGAAACTGTGGTGACTGCAGAATTCGTGCGCTCTGGATGCTGCCTCTCCCTATAGACAGAATGGAGACAGCATGCAGAGTACACGAAAGAAGTGACATGTCGCTTTTTAGAAAGCAGCGATTTGGCAGCATGCAAATCGCTGCGTTCTAAAACGCCATGTGGGCATGGATTATGCACAATCTTCATAGATTGTGCTGGAGACGCAGGACGAATGCATTTACGCTGCGGTGCAGAACGCAGCGTAACTGCATGCAATACGCACACATGGGCACATAGCCTTATAGTCCGAAAAATACGGTATATAGAGCAGGCAGCTTCCAAACAAAGGCGCTCAAAGAATGAACAAGTACTTGCATTAACTACTGCAAGGTTTCCAAATCCTGAAGTGGTTAAAAGACATGCCATAAGATGAACCATGTGCACAGCGATAGCGTTTTCTGATTACTGTGCGTTCTGTTCATTGTCAGTGACACTAGATGAAGTGCTCGGTAACCATGCAGTGACAGGTCCTCTAGATCTATAGATAGATCTATAGAGCCTGCCATCGCCTGTCTAGTAGTGGCCTTTCTGGCAGGACGCAGCAGTTCAGTCTTAATTAGAAAAGCCTACAAATAGGAAGACACACTAGTAAATCCCTGTGTAAGTCCTTGTACTCCTACATGTGGATTCTGGATAGGAAAGTCAAACAGCAGAGAAATTCCCGTCTGGCGGCTCCTTCCTGCGGTGTGCCACGTCTAGAGCGCTCTGCAGCATACCTGTCTTGGCAGGGACACAAGGTTATTATGGAGAAGCGCTGATCCCCAGCAGAACGTCCCCAGGTTCTGTGCAGACTTCAGCAGCCTCAAGTCACTGTGTACAAAACAAGAAGACATCCCGGAGGTGAGAGTAAAGATGGTGGCGGGCCCTCTTGTGTAGTAACCCCGCTCCTACATAAACAAAGCACCGCAATGATTTCCAACTCTGCACTACACTAAATGTTACGAAATAAAAGGCCTAGTGATGGGACGGCGCCGTCTATAGTACAGGACACCATACCTGGTGAGACTAATGGTAACAAACTGGGATGATGACACAGACTCCAGTATGTGTAGAATTTCATGGACACGGTATGATACGAACCAGTGGTGTCGGATTCTTCTACGGCCGGGCTTAGACAGGTAGTCTTTTTGAAGGAAAACAAAAAAATCAGCGCCTGGCTGCGTGAAAACAAAGTTTGAGGAGCCAGCAACTTCTCCAAGCCCTCAGTGATTGTACATGGGAAGACTTGTCACACAGGAGACCTGTCAATCACCTGGAGCGGGACAGGAAGACCCGGCCGGGGGCAGAGCTGGGTCTGTTAGGTCCCCGAGTCTTCAAAGGATGTTTTCTCTGAAACCCTGCAGCTGGACCGAGTCATGCTTAACATGTTTAGGGCAGCATGAAATTGACTGACAGGTTCCCTATAGATTTCTGACTATACAAAACCTATAGACGTTGACGTGTGCCTCACAACAGATATAGTGGCAAATCAGACATGTCCTTCAGAGCTCCATGATCGTGAATAGCCGAGTGCTCACTGGACTGCTTCTCCCACATCCATAGGGTACACAGTCTCATGCTTGCCGCACATACGGGAGGTGTTTGCCTGTTTAGCAGCTTCCTAGAAGAATAGTACCTGCGGCAGTCTAGTTGCCTTTCCTGTACGTGGAGAGGATCTGCCCTGAGAGAACACATCGTAAGAAATGTTCTACAATATGTGACCTGACCTGTCCCAGAAGCAAAACCTGACAAACTGTCATCCCCAACAAAGATACAGGACAACGGAAACACAAAATAGTAATGTGGTGTGTTCTGTAGATATTGGGAACTGAGAGCAAACCACAAACAGCCAACACCCAGAAGAGAAAGATCATATAGGAAGGACGTACTACAGCAGACCATAAAGGGGGTCATCTAAAGCCTCCTACCTCCAAATCAGGAGGTAACAGCCACTAGCCAGGTGTTGGCACGGCCAGCTGGGCACGCACATAACCTTGAAGCAGCCAATGGAGCCCCCCCGTCCGTAGAGCATCCCCCCCCGTCCGTAGAGCATCCCCTCCCCCCCGTCCGTAGCATCCCACCCCTCCGTCCGTAGAGCATCCCCCCCGTCCGTAGAGCATCCCCCCCCGTCCGTAGAGCATCCCCCCCCGTCCGTAGAGCATCCCCCCCCGTCCGTAGAGCATCCCCCCGCTCCCCCCGTCCGTAGAGCATCCCCCCCCGTCCGTAGAGCATCCCCCCCCCCGTCCGTAGAGCATCCCCCCCCCGTCCGTAGAGCATCCCCCCCCCCGTCCGTAGAGCATCCCCCCCCCGTCCGTAGAGCATCCCCCCCCCCGTCCGTAGAGCATCCCCCCCCCGTCCGTAGAGCATCCCCCCCCCGTCCGTAGAGCCGAAGAGAGGTAAAGCTGGAAGACCCCTTTCTGGTAAGTCACAAGTACCAACCTCTGAGAAGGTACCTAGAGATCAATGGGAGCTGAGACATCTGGAATAGTCAATATTAAAGAGAATCTAAAAAAAGGAAACCTGACAATCTACAGAGCACTTTTCTGCTTCTATAAACGCTGTTCGCTATTACTTACATCTAATGATAGTTCTGAATAATGAGAGTATTAACCAGTGTACGACCTCCAACACCAGTTGTCAATGGTGTGCGAGCGGCCACTCTGGTATGTGATCTTGGGTCCTGTTCACACTGTGTTTACGTCTCCAAAAACCCAGAAAACAAGATTCAGATGAGCTCATGATGGAGCCATTGAGGTGAATAATGTAAATGGAGCTACATACTACACGCCATTATGGAGAAGCATAGGAGATCCAGCTGCAGAGCTCCAGAGGAGGATCATACATCCCGTGTCTGAGGGGTCCATGCTTCTCCACTGCTGCGGGATGGCAAATGGCAGATTCCACTGACTGGCAATGTCAGGGTGAATTCAGACATCTGTAACCAATGGCTGGCCACAGGTATCCAGACCCGAGCTCAGCCGCCTCAGATACGCATACGAAGCTGGCCAATTCTGCTAAGGAGATCTGCGGCCAGGCCGTACAGTGTTTCCCTGACGTGAATATGCCCTTAGTGCGGTTCAGAGTCACATCCCACTCACAGTGAGCAGTAGGGGCTACCAAGTGGTGAATGTCGCCATGAACAAGCCAATCTGGCATAAAACAGAGGATATGGTACAGTGTAAGATACATGGTGATGGTGCCAGGACAGGTCCTCGTACATGCAGCCACATTCTATGTGGAGGACCTGAGTCTAGGGCAGGTTTCAGGAACCTATGGCTCTTTTGATGGCTGCATCTGGCTCGCAGACAAATGTTTAATAAAAAAAAACACTATTTTCCGGTTTGTAAAACGCACTTTTTTCCCCAAAAACTGGGGGAAAAATGGGCGTGCATCTTACAAACCGCATATGGCTTACCGGGGCGGCAGTGGTGGCGCAGGGTCAGCGATACAGCGGGCTCGTGGGGTGTGGCGGAGGACTGTGGGCTGCTTTGAATCTCCTACAGTTGACGAGATCAACTTCAAGAAAATGGTTGTGCAGGCGGTACGTCCCAGATAGGACTCCGCAGCCATTTTCTCTAAGTCCACTGCGTTGATCTGTGCACGCACCACAGCCATTTTCTTGAAGTCGAACTCGACAACTGCGGGAGAGTCAAAGCCGTGCCTGCTGCCGTGACACCCCACGAGCCCGCAGCAGAATTGCTGACCCTTCGCACACTGACCCTCTTGAGCCGTGACACCCCCTCCTCCATGCCCACAGCATCGCCTACCCTGCCTCCTGAGACCTTCTGAGCCGCTCCACCATGGTGAGTATGGCTCTCATGGAATTACATTTTAAAATATGTGGTGTTCATGGCTCTCAGCCAAAAAGCTTCCCGACCCCAGGGCTAGGGGGTGAGTAGACAGCAGCTCATCATGGCAGAAGAGACACACTCAGAACTGACCACAAAGGATCACCCAGGTCACCCACACTAACTCCCCAGCTAACATTGTGGTCAGTCACACCAGAGACAACACACCGCATAATCCAGGAGCCAATATCCTGTGGCCAAACATCTATGCACGCCAACCCCACAGCCTCAGGTGCCAGCTGCTCGCCTCTAAGGACACTCGTATGGCAGCAAGTGGCCCAGAACACACAATACAGTCAGGTGCCACCCCTCCTTCCCAAGAGCGCACACAGAGGAGGCAGGTGGCGTCCCAGGAGAACACGCAGGCAGGTGTCACCCCCCCCCCCCCCAGGAGGGCACGCAGGCAGGTGTCACCCCCCCCCCAGGAGGGCACGCAGGCAGGTGTCACCCCCCCCAGGAGGGCACGCAGGCAGGTGTCAACCCCCCCCCCAGGAGGGCACGCAGGCAGGTGTCAACCCCCCCCCAGGAGGGCACGCAGGCAGGTGTCAACCCCCCCCCCAGGAGGGCACGCAGGCAGGTGTCAACCCCCCCCCCCCAGGAGGGCACGCAGGCAGGTGTCAACCCCCCCCCCCCCAGGAGGGCACGCAGGCAGGTGTCAACCCCCCCCCCCCAGGAGGGCACGCAGGCAGGTGTCAACCCCCCCCCCCCCAGGAGGGCACGCAGGCAGGTGTCAACCCCCCCCCCCCCCAGGAGGGCACGCAGGGCAGGTGTCAAACCCCCCCCCCCCAGGAGGGCACGCAGGCAGGTTTCAACCCCCCCCAGGAGGGCACGCAGGCAGGTGTCAACCCCCCCCCAGGAGGGCACGCAGGCAGGTTTCAACCCCCCCCCCCCAGGAGGGCACGCAGGCAGGTGTCAACCCCCCCCCCCCCCAGGAGGGCACGCAGGCAGGTGTCAAACCCCCCCCCCCAGGAGGGCACGCAGGCAGGTGTCACCCCCCCCCCCCAGGAGGGCACGCAGGCAGGTGTCACCCCCCCCCCCCAGGAGGGCACGCAGGCAGGTGTCACCCCCCCCCCCCAGGAGGGCACGCAGGCAGGTGTCACCCCCCCCCCCCCAGGAGGGCACGCAGGCAGGTGTCACCCCCCCCCCCCCCAGGAGGGCACGCAGGCAGGTGTCACCCCCCCCCCCCAGGAGGGCACGCAGGCAGGTGTCACCCCCCCCCCCCAGGAGGGCACGCAGGCAGGTGTCACCCCCCCAGGAGGGCACGCAGGCAGGTGTGACCCCCCCCCAGGAGGGCACGCAGGCAGGTGTCACCCCCCCCAGGAGGGCACGCAGGCAGGTGTCACCCCCCCCCCAGGAGGGCACGCAGGCAGGTGTCACCCCCCCCCAGGAGGGCACGCAGGCAGGTGTCACCCCCCCCCCCAGGAGGGCACGCAGGCAGGTGTCACCC